>NC_091333.1:3289892-3322392 GCF_038502225.1 Cherax quadricarinatus
GAAGAGCTGTGACTCGACCCCTGGAACCACAAATAGATCAGTACACACACACACGCACACACACACACAATGGCTTTGTTTTGTGTCCATCAGTGTTTTATTAAATGTAAACTTTATTAACTTCGTACAACTTAAAAACAAACAAATGAATTTGAAACTTGAATTGTTTAATGACACTAAACAGTTACAGTGTCCTACCCGCTATTAGTTAATGACACATTACTTAATGACACATTACTTAATGACACATTTCAACATGTTTCCTTACACCTGTTGTCCTGTTCACCTAGCAGCAAGTAGGTACCTGGGTGTTAGTGGACTGGTGTGGGTGGCATCCTGGGTGGCCTGGCTGGCAAAGTTCTCGCTTCACATACGGAGGGTCCGGGTTCGATTCCCGGCGGGGTAGAAATATTTTGATGTGTTTCCTTACACCTGTTGTCATGTTCACCTAGCAGCAAGTAGGTACCTGGGTGTTAGTGGACTGGTGTGGGTGCCATCCTGGGAGACAAGATTGAAGACCATATCATGTGGGAGTTCGAACACGTGGATAGGGTAAAGTAATACTCACGTAGGCTGGTAGTACGTATAATTACGGATAATGTGGGGAGCGCCCAAACAGCCTGCCTATCTCCTTGCTCACTCTCGTATGACTGACCGCCCACAGTACCCATATGTGAGGGGGTCTTTGAATACTGCTGTGGTCAGCACAATATGAATACAGACAGTGACTCAGGCAGAGACGGTTGGTAGTGAGTCATCTACTGGTACACTGGTTACTGGTAACTGGTTACTACTACTGAGAGCTCGGCGACGCTAACGTATGTCGTCCCGACATACAACTAATACAAACTAGAGATGACAGGTATACGGCTTGGGCTGATTCTATACAATGTCAAAGTACACAACAATTAAACATTATAACATACATAAGTAGAACATTGGAATGGAAGCTTATGTAACTGAACTGTAATGCAATACAAGGTATAATATAGCACAACTCATCGAATGAAACTCAACGTTGGGATTACACAATAGAAGTGATACAAAAAATTTGATCGATCGATCTGTATTCATGTGATCTACGGATTCTGAGGAAGAATATATACAAAGAAAGAAGTGTTTAACAGAAAGGCAGATTCGGTGCACTCAAATCTAGACTGTTAACTCTCAGAATTCGGAGAGAACATGAACACAAAAAAAATTCTTGAATACTGATAAGTTGATACTGTAATTATTCATCTATACAGGTTATTTACATTTAACCCCAACTCTGCTAGGGTAAGATTGACATATGCAGAATGGGTGTCATCTCTGGGAGGATCAAACTCTGTAGCACTGGCTAACTCATGCTGTATTTGAGGCAAATCTGAATTGGAAGTTACAAATGATACTTGAGGATTTTTCAATACCTGTCGTGTACGTAGGGAATAACGACATTCAGGTTGATCGTCTGACTGAGTATCAGAGGAAGAGAGTACAGGATCAGGAGGATTGTTAGAGTCTGTCACATTAGTCTGGGTTGGAACATCATTATCATCACATACTAACTTCATATGATCTAAATGCGATTCTTTATACTGACCAGTACTAATCTCTCTAACCTTATACTTATTACCAGTGATATGTTCAACTACTCGATAAGGACCAACAAACTTTTGATCAAGCTTTGGCATTGCAGACGTTTTGTTAAAGTTAATCAGCATAACTCTCGAACCTACTTTGATTTTGGATGGCTTTGCTCGAGTGTTTGCGACTCTTGTAAATTCTGCTGTTGATTTATGAAGTGTTTCACGGATTCTTCTAAAAACACTTTGAGCTAAGCTGGTACGAGTTGCTATAAAATCTTCAGGGTTGTAATTTGGTTTCGGATTAATATAACAACTCATAAGGCAAACGTTTATCTACACCGTACAATGCATAATGTGGAGTGTCACCTATAGAAACATTGTAAGCAGAATTTATAGCACACTGCACATCAGGTATAACTTCATCCCAAGTTTCACTGTTGGGATTGATAGTGGCTCTCAAGACATCAAGTACTTTCTTATTGGTTCGTTCCGCTAACCCATTGCTGGCAGGATGATGAGGAACAATGGTGGATTTAGAGATCTTGTACAAGGTGCACAAATTTTCAAGAATCTCATTACAGAATTCACCTCCATTATCTGTTACTAGGGACTTAGGGGTGGTATGCCTGCAGATAATGCGTTCTTTAAACGCTTTAGCTACTGTCTCGGAAGTCTTATCTGCAATAGGAACTAACTCACAATATCTGGTGAAATGGTCTACCATAACACACAGATGTTTGTTGCCCTGGAGGGAACATTGGAAATTAGTTAACAAATCTAGCGCAACTCTTTCCCACAGTTCGCTAGTAGTTGGATACACTTGGATTGGATTAGGGCCATTAGCATTACCTTTATGTTGCATGCAGACACTACATTTCTTAACATACTCAGAAATATCAGTTGCCATGAGGCCAAAAGTATTTCAATCTGGCTTGTTTTACTGAACGATCCATACCAGGATGTGCAACACCTGGTACATCGTGAACTAGCTGTAAGGCTACATTCACTAGTGACTGTGGAATTACTAACTGGTATACTCTTCTGCTAGGAGTACCCAACTCGGCTGTTCGATACAGTAATTCTTGGTTCATGACAAAGTCACTGATGGGTGCTGGTGGCTTCACAGTCAGAATAAGATCTTCCTGGAGCAGGAATCGAATCACACCAGACCACATGGGATCTGTTCGTTGAGCATTCTTTACATCTTCAGCACTAAATGGAGGGTCTGCAGTTACTATACTAACATGTCGCGATAAGGCATCTGCGACTACATTTGACTTGCCAGGTAAATGCTCAAAGGTGGGATTGAACTCTTGGATAGTCAAGGTCCATCTGGCTAACCTTCCAGTAGGTTGTTTGTTCTGGAATAAAGGTATCAGTGGAGCATGGTCTGTCAAGACATGAACAGAGTACTGATAAATAATGTCTCGGAAGTGCTTTAAAGACCATACTATTGCTAAAGCTTCTTGCTCAGTTACTGTATAATTACGTTCAGCCTTTGTAAGGACTCGGCTAGCAAATGCAACTGCGTTGTACTTGCCATCGGTCTTCTGAGCTAGTACAGCGCCTATGCCAATTGAACTAGCATCAGTTGTCAGATAGAAGGGCTTAGAAAAATCTGGAAATTTCAAAACTGGAGCGGATGTTAGCTTTTCTTTTGAATGCTCTTTCTTGACGGAAGGTCCAAACAAAAGGAGCATCTTTCTTAAGCAACTCAGTCAGAGGAGCAGCTATGGAAGAAAAATTGGCAATGAAAGATCTATAAAAACCTGCTAAGCCGACAAAAGGATCTTACGGCATCAGCAGTTTTGGGTGCTGGAAAATTTAGTACTGCAGTTACTTTACTTTGGTCAGTCGTAACCCCTCTAGGAGTGACTACGTGACCAAGAAACTTAATTTCTGATCTGAAAAATTGACATTTAGACAGTTTGATCTTTAAATTGGCTTCTTCAAGCTTACCAAGTACTACATCAAGTCTTTTCAAGTGTGTATCCACGTCTTTAGACATGACGATTACGTCATCTAAGTACACCATAAGTGCATTACCTATGAGACCTCTAAAGATATTAGTCATGAGCCTTGAGAACGTGATAGGGGAAGATCGTAATCCAAACGCCATACGGAGGAAGTGATAATGACCTGTAGGAGTGGAGAATGCAGTTAGCTCTTGGCTGTCCTCGTGAAGAGGGACTTGCCAAAACCCTTGTAACAAATCCAGGGTTGAAAAGACTTTGTTATCTCTGATGTTACATAAAAGATCACCCAGTACAGGAAGTGGGAAGCGATCTGGAATGGTTTTCGCATTTAACTTCCTAAAGTCAATTACTGGGCACCAAGTACCATTCTTAGGTACTAGGATCAAGGTGCATTCCAAGGTGAATTGCTAGGTGCAAACTCCATCATCAAGCATTTGATTGATCAATTCTTCTGCAACAGCAACTTGTGAATGAGGCATTCTGTACGCAGGTATGTAGATAGGTCTAGTACCAGGTTCAAGTGGAATACGATGGGACAATAAGTTCGTTATACCCATCTTCTCACCTGGTAAGGCAATGGCTTTACGACGTTTGTTCAACAGAGTCAACAAACGCTTGACTTCATCTGGGAAGTCAGTGGGAGCTAAGTCTTTCTCCTCAACTGGTGGAAGAGATTGATCCAATGAAGTGGATGAGGTCTCCCCGGCAGGCTGGAGGTTGTGAGGGGAGCGAGTAGCTGGTGGGTGAGACGGTTCACCTTTTGACCCGCCGGCTACTCACAAACAGTCTTCTAACGTCTTGAATTACCCGTAAAAACTTAAATCCACGCTCCACACCGGTGCCACCATTTATCATGTGGGAGTTCGAACATGTGGATAGGGTAAAGTAATACTCACGTAGGCTTGTAGTACGTATAATTACGGATAATGTGGGGAGCACCCAAACAGCCTGCCTATCTCCTTGCTCACTCTCGTATGACTGACCGCCCACAGTACCCATATGTGAGGGGGTCTTTGAATACTGCTGTGGTCAGCACAATATGAATACAGACAGTGACTCAGGCAGAGACGGTTGGTAGTGAGTCATCTACTGGTACACTGGTTACTGGTAACTGGTTACTACTACTGAGAACCACAATGGAAATAAGACAGACAGTCCTGGATGATGCACTGACTTTCTTGGGTTATCCTGGTTGGCTAACCTTCCAGTGTTAAAAATCCCAACAAAATATAATATGTGTGACCTGGAGTTCTAACCCCACCCGAGGTATGCTTGATAAAAGTTCTACACTCTTGTCTGGCCAACACTCAATATTTTTATTTGTTTTATCTATTTTTTAAGAAAACTCCATGGAACTTACAATAATAATAATAATAATGATAATAATAATAATAATAATAATAATAATAATAATAATAATAATAATAATAATAATATCCTCCTTATTACATTATTAACTCAAACATAAAAAAAATGAAATACCATTGTTATTGAATTTATCCTAATTATATAAATGTAAAATATAAATCATAAATACACACACAAACACACACACACACACACACACACACACACACACACACACACCACACACACACTGACCCTGTTTCAATCTCTGCGTTACTCGGTACTCAAAAAAAAAAAAAAAAAAAAAAAAAAAAAAAAAAGGTTTTTCTCCCTGTAAACTCGAACTTAAGGTTTCGGAGTCACTAAACTGTTATTGCATTCTTCATACTCGATCTTGGCAGAAAAATTTCACCGGGACTCAGGCTACATTTCTGACGCCAGACACATTATAACTGAGACAGATCAAAGCCTCACAACCCTCCTCCCTCACGGGATAATCTTTCATTAACATCCCTTGTAAACCTCAATTAAGTCATCATAAAATATCCGAGAACAAGATGCTTAGCAAATACCCTTTAGTTCACGCAACAGAACTTATAATGTGAGAGCATGACGACGCAAACAGCCTCATGAAACTTAAACAAGTATGGTAGCTAATGGAAATTAATAATTGTGAACACTGCGTGGACCAATGTGGGTCGAAAACCTTGCAGTTTTTCCACTAATATGTTTTCCTGCTGCAAAAGATTGACATAAATTTGTAGTTGTTTGAGCGTGAAGTTTCCTTAAACTAGCAGCTACTGAGGACTCTGGTATACATCCAGTCCTCAGCACGACCTATACAGGTGTTCCTGGGTAACTTACCAACACAACCAAGCGCCAGCAGAGAACATCGTCCCACTCGGCTGCAGTTAAATACACGGTATAAAAAACTTTTCCTCCGACCTTGGCGTGGCTGGGAGCGAGGCTGGGGCAGTAGCTACACCTTTCAACACATGTTCAAGGTCCACGTGACATTTGGATTAACAGCGTGACCTGGAAACACGGAGGAACGCGGGGAACGCCGGCGTGAGACACTCACAGGAAGACTCAGCAACATACTCACCCTTAACACACTCTCCCTCACCTCTCTCTCTCTCACGCACCTCATTCAGACAAGGTCGCACCACCACCATCAATATCGAGGCTTCTCTGTAAACACCTGACACATCTGTAACATAAAAAAGAGGTCTAAGCCAGTTTTTCCTAGACTACAAACAGCCAGGTGCTAACACCAGCAACTACACGAACCAAGAGGATCAGTAAAACCTTTTACAGTCATTTCATTACATCAAAACAACAAGTCAAAGTCCTTTAAGTACCACTTATCCCTCCCGAGTGTAAAATCGGCCGAAAAATCGTTGACAAGTCCAGCAAACCGACTCGCTCCCTGGCTCAATGTTTACATGTGGAAGAGCGCGGCAAATCCTGCCGTGCTGGCGCGCGCGGGAGACCGCACAGCAATCAAGGGAGACTCACCTAAATACTCTAAAATATCTCATCCATAAAAGGACACAGCTCTAGATCTGAATCAGTCATGCTCTACATATTTACACTGTGATGTCAGCTTCCAGCATATGTTCCCGATTACATTATTATCTCTAAGATAAAGCTCATGGAGCAGACGAGTGGACCTAGTAGCGACTATACACAAATAACTAGCAAAGAGGAGGGGCCAGGAGTTGTGAATCGATCCATGCAATCACAAATAGGTGAGGACAAGTAGGTGAATACAAACCCAATATTTACGTAATATTAGGAAATAATAACAATACTACTACTACTACTAATAATAATAATAATAATAATATTATTATTATTATTACCGCAATAATATGTGAAGAGAATATTGTGAGTGTATCGCCGTGGCTGATTGTTGGTTATGTATATAAGAGTATAACTCTCTCTCATCTTGAGTCGAGTCATAAATTACTGACGGGATCACATACATGGCCACAGCCTCGGTAACTGGTGGAGAAACTAGTCAGACACTCCCGTGTCTGACACTGGACCTGCCACACACACACACACACACACACACACACACACACCTGTCAATCAAGGCAAATCTTAATGAGACGTTACTTCAATACATTTCCATACAAAAACAATCTGCGCTTATTTAAGAGGACTTGCGCTCTTCTCAAAACAAGCAATGGTTGAGTAATTACAAGTGTGAGTTAATGTACGACTTACGTCAAGGCGGGTGCCTTGACACACTGCCTTCACCTGCGTGAAGGAAGGTTGACACACTGCCTTCACCTGCGTGAAGGAAGGTTGACACACTGGTATAACGCTGGTATATATATATATATATATATATATATATATATATATATATATATATATATATATATATATATATATATATATATCAGTGAAAATAGGATCAAACCCGAGCGCTTTCAGGTGTTTACACACATCTACAAAGGACTACGAAGAGGAGGCAAGAGAAGTGCTGCCTGACTCAGTGAGGCAACAACTCACTCAGTGAGGTGCTGCCTGACTCAGTGAGGCAACAACTCACCCAGTGAGGTACTGCCTGACTCACTGAGGCAACACCTCACAAAGTGAGGTTATATACCTCACAATACACTGTAAGACGTCTACTGCTTCACAACTGGTGGTGGATTGATAAGTTTATTTTTTTTATTTAGAAAAAATGGATAGATGAATGGAGTTTATAGCTATGCCTGTGGTGTGTGGCCTTTATTATGTCTGTATGGAAAGGGAAGGGGTGTATGGGCGTGCGTGGGCGCCGTAACTAATGGGAGAGGCCATGGGCGCTCCATCCGGCCTGCTTGGGTAATGTTGCGTGGTTCCCAAACCTAGATTGACAACACATATTAGCAGCCCCCACCCCTCCCTCCCTGGTTACTACACCACAACAACCCTGGTTACTACACCACAACAACCCTGGTTACTACACCACAACCCTGGTTACTACACCACAACAACCCTGGTTACTACACCACAACAACCCTGGTTACTACACCACAACAACCCTGGTTACTACACTACAACAACCCTGGTTACTACACCATAACAACCCTGGTTACGCCACAACCTTGGTTACTACACCATAACAACCTTGGTTACTACACCATAACAACCTTGGTTACTACACCATAACAACCCTCGTTATTACACCACAACAACCCTGGTTACTACACCATAACCCTGGTTACTACACCTCAACAACCCTGGTTACTACAACGCAACTTAATACCACCACTGATAATGTTGTTACTGCTGCTGCTGCTGTTGTTTTTGCTGCTGCTGCTCCTGTTGCTATTGCTGCTGCTGCTGCTGCTGCTGCTGCTGCTGCTGCTGCTGCTGCTGCTGCTGCTGCTGCTGTTGTTGTTGCTGTTACCGCTGTTATTGTTGTTGCTGCTGGCTTGAACAAATCGTGTCTCAGTCAGTGGCTAGTCGGAGGCAATGTTACTCCCTATTAATAGGGTTGGTACCTGGTACCTGACACCTGGTATCTGGCACCTGGCACCTTGTATCATTAAACAATATCAGCCGCTTTTCTAAGAGAATCAGGTATCCGAGATACAGAATCAGGTATCAGAGTACAGAGTAGTGTAACTATCAGAGTACAGTAGTAGTATAACTATCAAAGTACAGTAATAGTGTAATTATCAGAGTACAGTAGTAGTGTAACTATCAGGGTGCAGTGATAGTGTAACTATGTCAATAGTGATAGTGTCAATAGTGATAGTGTAACTATGACAATAAAATGTCACTAATGTGACATTTTATTGTGGCAACGTTTCGCTCTCCAGGAGCTTTATCAAGCCATTATGGCTTGAGATAACAAGGGTGGAGAATAACAGGCGTGAGGATAACAAGTATAAGGAAGGATAACAGATATGGAGGATAACAGGTGTGTGTGCGTGTGGAGGGGAGGATAACAGGTGTGGGGTAGGATAACAGGTGTGTGTGTGTGTGTGCCGCCTACCCAGTTATCCACGGGTGCTCCTCTAATTTCTGGACCAGGATGTGTGGTACAGGGTCACATGCATTCTCAAAGTCAGAGAACATGCAGTCCACCCACCTTTCTCCTCTCTCGCTCTCTCCCTCTCTCTCTCACTCACTGACAGAGAACATCAACAGGTCTGTGAGACAATTTACTGTCTCTAAATCCGTGCTAGTTATGAGTTATGGTACAGCTGTGCTCGAGACCTTAGTATTGACGCTAGTGATATTATCTGGTAGTTCCGTGTTACCTGTCGTCCCCTTGCTATTGATACTATCTGTGATGGGACTTACACAGATGGCAACAAGGAAATGAGTGAAATATTGAAATCCCAGTACGACTCTGTGTTTAGTGAACCACTAATCGGTCTGAGGATCGACGACCTAAATGATTTCTTCATGAATGAGCCTCAAAACTCCATAAATGTATGCCAGATTTCCGACATTACCCTAACTCCGATAGATTTCGAAAAAGTCATTGACAACATGTCCATGCACTCAGCCCCGGGCCCAGACTCGTGGAACTCTGTTTTCATTAAGAACTGCAAGAAACCCCTCTCGCGTGCCTTAAGTACACTATGGAGGAGGAGCTTGGACATGGGTGAAATTCCACAGTCACTTAAAACAACGGATATAGCCCCACTCCATAAAGGTGGCAGCAAAGCATTAGCTAAGAACTATAGACCAATAGCTCTGACGTCCCACATCATAAAAATCTTTGAAAGAGTGCTAAGAAGCAGGATTGCAAACCACCCGGATTCCCAAAATCTGCACAATCCAGGGCAACATGGGTTCAGGGAAGGTCGCTCCTGCCTCTCACAACTACTGGCTCACTATGATATAGCCTTGGATGCACTGGAAGAAAATCAAAATGCAGATGTAATATACACAGACTTTGCAAAAGCATTTGACAAATGCGATCATGGCGTAATAGCCCATAAAATACGTGCTAAAGGAATAACTGGGAAAGCGGGGAGATGGATCTTCAACTTCCTAACAAATCGAACACAAAGAGTAGTGGTCAACAGAGTTAAATCGGAGGCTGCCATAGTGAAGAGCTCTGTTCCACAAGGCACAGTACTCGCCCCCATCTTATTCCTCATCCTCATATCAGACATAGACAGAGATATACATCACAGCACCGTATCATCCTTTGCGGATGATACTAGGATCTGCATGAGGCTGTCATCTGCTGAGGACGCGGTTAACCTCCAAGAAGACATAAACAAAGTTTTCCAGTGGGCAACGGTAAACAATATGATGTTCAACGAGGACAAATTCCAACTACTCCGTTATGGAAAACTGGAGGAGATAATAACTAGAACGGAGTATACTACAGACTCTGGCCATACAATAGAGCGGAAAAATAATGTAAGGGACCTGGGAGTAGTAATGTCTGAGGATCTCACTTTCAAGGATCACAACAGTGCCACGATCGCACGTGCAAAGAAAATGATAGGATGGATAATGAGAATGTTCAAAACGAGAGATGCCAAGCCAATGATGATCCTTTTCAAGTCACTTGTTCTCTCTAGGCTGGAATACTGCTGTACATTAACATCTCCATTCAAAGCAGGTGAAATCGCAGATCTAGAGAGTATACAGAGATCCTTTACTGCACGTATAAGTTCTGTCAAGCACCTTAACTACTGGGAACGCTTGGAAGCACTTGACTTGTACTCGTTGGAACGCAGGAGGGAGAGATATATCATAATCTACACTTGGAAAATCCTGGAAGGAATGGTCCCAAATCTGCACACAGAAATCACTCCCTACGAAAGTAAAAGACTGGGCAGGCGATGCAAAATGCCCCCAATAAAAATTAGGGGCGCCATTGGTACACTAAGGGAAAACACCATAAGTATCCGGGGCCCAAGACTGTTCAACAGCCTCTCATCAAGCATTAGGGGAATTGCCAATAAACTCCTGGCTGCCTTCAAGAGAGAGCTGGACAGATACTTAAAGTCAGTGCCGGACCATCCGGGCTGTGGCTCGTACGTTGGACTGCGTGCGGCCAGCAGTAACAGCCTAGTTGATCAGGCCCTGATCCATCGGGAGGCCTGGTCATGGACCGGGCCGCGGGGGCGTTGATCCCCGGAATAACCTCCAGGTAACCTCCAGGTACCTGTCGTCCCCTTGCTAGTGATACTATCTAGTATTTCGGTGCTACCTGTCGTTTCCTTGCTAGTGATACTACCTGTTAGTTCAGTGCTACCTGTCGTCCCCTTGCTAGTGATACTATCTGGTAGTTCGGTATTACCAGTCGTCCCCTTGCTAGTGACACTATCTTGTAGTTCAGTACTACCAGTCGTCCCCTTGCTAGTGACACTATCTGGTAGTTCAGTGCTTCCTGTCGTCCCCTTGCTAGTGACACTATCTGGTAGCTCAGTGCTACCTGTCGTCCCCTTGCTAGTGATACTATCTGGTAGTTCAGTACTACCAGTCGTCCCCTTGCTAGTGACACTATCTGGTAGTTCAGTACTACCAGTCGTCCCCTTGCTAGTGACACTATCTGGTAGTTCAGTGCTTCCTGTCGTCCCCTTGCTAGTGACACTATCTGGTAGCTCAGTGCTGCCTGTCGTCCCCTTGCTAGTGACACTATCTGGTAGTTCAGTACTACCAGTCGTTTCCTGGCTTCAATATTGAGACTACTTTTATCTTCCTGGCAACTGGCCATCTTCCACTAACTTGTAGATTTTAGCTGCTCTTTAATTTAACTCAATGCTCATCCACCTTCTCTGAACTTATATCCCTCCCTCTCCATCCTTTCCTCTCCTCCACCTCTTTCTCTCTCTTTCTCTCTCTCTCTCTCTCTCTCTCTCTCTCTCTCTCTCCCTCCATCTTCATCAAAATTCCATTCCTGCTGTGTATGGGATACTTTATGGTAGGGGGGGGGGAGTTCTTCGATAAGAGGAGCCACAAATAAAAATTTTCACACATTTTTAAATGTTGAAGAACCACATAAATTATTCGAAAATTGTATTTATAATCAAAAATACAATTATATAGTAGCTCTACTCACTATAAAAGAACATTAACCTCTGCTTGTTAAGACTCTGATAGTCTCTAAAATGTGGCTGGTAGGCTGTCAAAGGTGTTCTGAGAAGCTCAGTGAGGTGACTGTTACTGAGGATAGCACCACGTTTTGACTTGTTAAATTAGACACATCGACTCAAGGCTGAGGGATTGATTACCTCATTCTTCTCCTGTTCTTCAAGTTTATCCTTTGTATGGACTGATGAAGCCACTGTGTGGCGAAACGTTTCCTCAATAAAGATACCCAAGAGTTGTACATGTGTCTAATTTAACAACATGTCTGTTCTTTAAACCACTCATCTACAATGTTTTGACTTGACAAGTTTCATTACACAGGAGAGATTCCATCAGTAAGTTGTCCCCAGAACAGAGTGTAGTGGGAAGCCAGTTTTCTGAAGACTGGGATACTTGGCTTCTGGGATTTGTTTACAAAAGTCAGTTAGTGATGAGCTTTTATGCACTAGCTTCAAACCCACGTCTTCCTGCAGCTTGATGAGTTCTGTTTCTATTGAGGCAACAACCAAGGTAAAGGGTGCAACAACAGGACATCCATCGTTGATGACATCAATCACTAAAGGTGCAACAAGAAATTCAAAACATGGGTTTAACTTTTTTAGTTTCTCAAACCTGTTCTAAAAATCATTATAAAGTGCTTCTAAGTTTCCTTCGTATTGTTTCAGTTTACTGTCTTTAATTTCAACATCAGGATAAGCAGTTATTCTTAATTTAAAGTTAAGAAAGTGATCAAAGTTCTTTGTCAGATTTCTTTGAAAAAACTTCCACATTATTCTGAAAACTGACAGCTGATTGGTCAAGTTGTGTAATAACTTTGTTCCGTCCCTGAAGCGCCAGATTTAAATACTGGAGGTGATGCATTACATCTGTAAAGAACATCAGATTCTCGACCCATTAGTGATCTTCTAGTTGTGGGTATTTTTTTTTCTATCATGAAGAGAATAACTGGTTCAAAAAGAATAACAAATTTATTCAAAAGACTGGTAGTTGACAGTCATCTTACAATACAGTCGACAATAAGGTCACTTGGCTTTTCTTCAAGCTCCAGCTCCTCAATAAAAGTTTTAAATTCACGGCGTGTTCTTGCACTTGTCAGAATTAAATTCACAATTTGTAAAACGCAATTTATGACATTGTTGAACTTGAAGTGTTTGTTTACTAAACGTTCATGGTGGATGATACAATTGATAAAGCGATATTCAGGATAGTTGAGATCATGGGTCAATTGCCCAACTAGGGCAGCCAGTATTTTGACCTACCATAACTGGTGCTCCGTCTGTTGCAATGCTAACAAGTTTATGCAATGGTAGCTGAGCATTTAATAAAGCTTTGTTAAGTGCATTTTTCATGTCTTTTGTGGTTTCCTTTAAATCCATCATGTCTAGGAATTCTTTTGCATTTCCATCGCTTGTAACATAGCGAACGAATATAGCTAACTGAGGGATATGTCATCCAGTGCTATGCTGAAAGCAACGCAGCTTTTCAGATCGCTCTGTAGTGAACATATGACTGTAGAACTAATTTCAGAAATGTCTCTCTCACTAGTGCGGCGGGAGATAGATAGGAATTTGTTCTATTGACTGTTTAAATTTTGAGATCTCTGGAGCGAGAATCACTAATATTATTTACACAAATTCTCCCTGTAGTTTACGTGGGTCATTGTTCCATGCTATAACAAAACTGGCTTCGCTAAACAAATCACTTTACTTACAGAGGGAAAACTGGCTGTTTTGAGTGACTAAACTAGATTTCAAAAATTCTATCTTATTTTTTCGCAGTTCTGATTCAGGAGGAAATTCAGATGCAAATTTTTTATGGATAGATTCATGGTGAGGCTTTAAATTACTGACTTTAATGGCTGATGGTTGTATGACAGATGAGACATAAAGTCTATTCATTCCTCAGTAGTGCCAGCTCAGACTGACACTACTGAAGTCTCCCAGCACAGGCTGACACTACTGAAGTCTCCCAGCTCAGACTGACACTACTGAGGTCTCCCAGCACAGGCTGACACTACTGAAGTCTCCCAGCTCAGACTGACACTACTGAGGTCTCCCAGCACAGGCTGACACTACTGAAGTCTCCCAGCTCAGACTGACACTACTGAGGTCTCCCAGCACAGGCTGACACTACTGAAGTCTCCCAGCTCAGACTGACACTACTGAAGTCTCCCAGCTCAGACTGACAGCTCAGACTGACACTACTGAGGTCTGCACTACTGCTCAGGCTGACACTACCGAAGTCTCCCAGCTCAGACTGACACTACTGAAGTCTGCCAGCTCAGGCTGACACTACTGAAGTCTCCCAGCTCAGACTGACACTACTGAAGTCTGCCAGCTCAGGCTGACACTACTGAAGTCTCCCAGCTCAGACTGACACTACTGAAGTCTGCCAGCTCAGGCTGACACTACCGAAGTCTCCCAGCTCAGACTGACACTACTGAGGTCTCCCAGCACAGGCTGACACTACTGAAGTCTCCCAGCTCAGGCTGACACTACTGAGGTCTCCCAGCTCAGGCTGACACTACTGAAGTCTGCCAGCTCAGGCTGACACTACTGAAATCTCCCAGCACAGGCTGACACTACTGAAGTCTCCCAGCTCAGACTGACACTATTGAAGTCTGCCAGCTCAGGCTGACACTACTGAAGTCTCCCAGCACAGGCTGACACTACTGAAGTCTCCCAGCTCAGACTGACACTACTGAAGTCTGCAAGCTTAGGCTGACACTACTGAAGTCTCCCAGCTCAGGCTGACACTACTGAAGTCTCCCAGCTCAGGCTGACACTACTGAAGTCTGCCAGCTCAGGCTGACACTGCTAAAGTCTGCCAGCTCAGGCTGACACTACTGAAGTCTCCCGGCTCAGGCTGACACTACTGAAGTCTGCCAGCTCAGGCTGACACTATTGAAGTCTGCCAGCTCAGGCTGACACTACTGAAGTCTGCCAGCTCAGGCTGACACTACTGAAGTCTGCCAGCTCAGGCTGACATTACTGAAGTCTACCAGCTCAGGCTGACGCTACTGAAGTCTCCCAGCACAGGCTGACACTACTGAAGTCTCCCAGCTCAGGCTGACACTACTGAAATCTGCCAGCTCAGGCTGACACTACTGAAGTTTCCCAGCTCAGGCTGACACTACTGAAGTCTCCCAGCTCAGGCTCACACTACTGAAGTCTCCCAGCTCAGGCTCACACTACTGAAGTCTCCCAGCTCAGGCTGACACTACTGAAGTCTCCCAGCTCAGGCTGACACTACTGAAGTCTCCCAACTCAGGCTGACACTACTGAAGTCTCCCAGCTCAGGCTCACACTACTGAAGTCTCCCAGCTCAGGCTGACACTACTGAAGTCTCCCAGCTCAGGCTGACACTACTGAAGTCTCCCAGCTCAGGCTGACACTACTGAAGTCTCCCAGCTCAGGCTGACACTACTGAAGTCTCCCAGCTCAGGCTGACACTACTGAAGTCTCCCAGCTCAGGCTCACACTGCTGAAGTCTCCCAGCTCAGGCTGACACTGCTGAAGTCTCCCAGCTCAGGCTCACACTACTGAAGTCTCCCAGCTCAGGCTCACACTGCTGAAGTCTCCCAGCTCAGGCTCACACTGCTGAAGTCTCCCAGCTCAGGCTGACACTACTGAAGTCTCCCAGCTCAGGCTCACACTACTGAAGTCTCCCAGCTCAGGCTGACACTACTGAAGTCTCCCAGCTCAGGCTCACACTGCTGAAGTCTCCCAGCTCAGGCTGACACTACTGAAGTCTCCCAGCTCAGGCTCACACTACTGAAGTCTCCCAGCTCAGGCTACCTGGAGTCTCGTGTGTGTGTGTGTGTGTGTGTGTGTGTGTGTGTGTGTGTGTGTGTGTGTGTGTGTGTGTGTGTGTGTGTGTGTGTGTGTTCCTGGTCTCCCTCTCACAGTCACTAATCATGGAGGTGCGTGCGAGCTGGCGTGGTTGCTCAATACTCACAGCTTAATTCAGGACGGACGTAAGAGTATTCATCAGAGATTCCCGAGCTCTTAACCTTTACTCTAAAGCTCTACACAAATAGCCATGAGCTCACACATAAACATGAATTCAGGCGGCAGGAACTCCCCCATGACACACATACCCACGTGCACTCCCACACCTAACACAAACATAAACACACACACACGCGCGCGTGCGCAACACACACGCAACACAGCACACCAGGAAACCTGAACGTGCATGATCAAGAATGGTGGTCGCTCGCCCGCTGCTTGGCCGTAAAAGGCCGTTGAGGCCAAGAAGAGGTGTGAACGGGTCAGCTCAGTGTGGCTCGGGGCTCGGGGCTCGGGGCTATGCACTACTCAGCCATGGAAACAACATATCTTTATTTATACAACTTTCCTTCCCTAGCCAGAGCTTTATTCGACCCTGATAAAGCTCTACACCAGGTGTTTATCCACGTGTGTGTGTGTGTGTGTGTGTGTGTGTGTGTGTGTGTGTCGACAACACCTTGCAAACTGCAGCGGGAACACAACCCAGCAAGACTACTTCAGCCGCAGCTGTTGAAACACACTCACTTGCCAGCGGGCCACCCACACTCTCCTCAGCACTCGCTGAGAAATCGACCTTAATTTGCGAGGAGTTAAGCACTATGATGGAGGGGGGGGGATGAGCACTCTGAAAGCTGCTTCAAGGTCAGAACGCCTTCCACTACGACACAACCAGCCCCATCTACCAGCCTCACCAGCCAACATGCGCTACTAGCACCCCCAACCACACTCCACGACCCCCGTCAGTAAATCTCTCCACCTCAGTACTACAGTACTCTGTGGGTGATAATAAGAGGACTCGGAAAGTGTGATGAAGACGAATACAAATGAGTGCAGTGTCGGGAGGGGGAAGAGAGGTTCACAAGGTTCACTATACCCAGCACTCTCAGTAGCATGGTGAACATCACAGCCTGAGTGTGTTACACTTGTCTTGCCTCCACGTGTCCGCTTTTGTCCCCTGCTACACATCACACTGCTAAATCAGACGACTGATGTCATGGCTAGCAGTAACACGCGCACTGCACCGCCAAATACTCAAACTTGTTCCGCTTTATTTTCTAGCGCGCGCCAGATTTTCCCGTTTTTCTCTCCATTTTCCGTGCTGTTCACAAAAACGAAAAAAAAATATACTAGTTCTGTTTACTCTGAAACGACAAGTAACGTAAAATATAGTATGTATATATATATATATATATATATATATATATATATATATATATATATATATATATATATATATATATATATATATATATATATATATACATATACATATATATATATATATATATATATATATATATATATATATATATATATATATATATATATATATATATATATATATATATATATATATATATATATACATGGAAATCGGTTTCTTTGAATACAATGAGATGTTTCCAAAAATACCGATAGGAGTGTACCCAATAAGACATCTACTTCTTGCAAATAATTGTAAATTTACTTATGAGTTAGTGGGACCCCCACCTGACGGTGGTCTGTTAAAATAGTCTCCCAGGAGCCAAAACAGTTTCTGGAGAAGCAAGCATTAGAGCCTCGAGGTATATTACACTGTGAGGAGTGTGTACATACACACACACACACACACCTCGCTACGGCCCTGTGGCAACGTACTTGCTTGGACATCCTCTTTTCTGCAATTTTGCAAGCTCCTGATGTATTGATTGCAACACGAAAGACCTAGAGCTATCATTCTACTCCCCCCGTGGTTGTTATATATATATATATATATATATATATATATATATATATATATATATATATATATATATATATATATATATATATATATATATATATATATATACAAGCGTTGTTTGTATATGCTAGAATTTTGATTTTTCGAAAGTCTTGGAAAGACTGATACAGCACTGTTATTTTGGCGCCAAAAGTTCAAACAATGATATGTGTTATATATTCACAACTAAGGTGCAAACACTGGCATATATCATATGTTGACACCGACGCTTCAAATATTCAGATTGTTTTCCATGACTGGTGTTGACAGCGTGTGTGTACTCTCCGTGACACCGCGTGTGTACTCTCAGTGACACAGTGTGTGCACTCTCCGTGACACACCGTGTGTACTCCGTGACACAGTGTGTGTACTCTCCGTGACACAGTGTGTGTACTCTCCGTGACACACCGTGTGTACTGTCCGTGACACAGTGTGTGTACTCTCCGTGACACACCGTGTGTACTCTCCGTGACACACCGTGTGTACTCTCCGTGTAGCTCACTGTTTAAAATATTAACACAGTACCGTATAAGGAAGGTAAGAGTGTATTGTGGTTGTATAATGTGTGGTGTTGTTGCTTGTTGGTGACGCTAGCACGAGTCTGTGTCCACTTCTTCATTATGCTCTCCTTCCCTTCCTTCCTCCCCCTCTCATTTTTCCCCATTCTCCTTTCCTTTTCACCCCCTTCTTTCCCTCCTTCCTTTTAGGCAGTTAAAAAAGTCTCAGAACTAAAAAATGTATAAATATTTAAGATCACCCCCGAAACCCTCTCCAGGTAAACTCCAGGTAAACTCGAAAAAGAGCAAGATTAGACTTACCAAGTGGAGAGTCAGTTGTGGCTGGTGTGGCACCTTGGGCTGGGTCAGGCTCACTCACGCCGCTGCAACAGTACACATAAAGGAGTTATGACAACGTCACTATCCATTAAAAACGCCATTACATCAAGCACAATATGAAAAACAATACCCTCAAATCCACCCATAAATTAATATATACTCTCCTATAATGTAGCGGAGAATATGGTTGAAACTTGTGTAACCCAGCAGCATACCACATACTGTACACACACACACACACACACACACACACACACACACACACACACACACACACACACACACACTCAAGGAAAAAGATCTTGGGGTGAGTATAACACCAGGCACATCTCCTGAAGCGCACATCAACCAAATAACTGCTGCAGCATATGGGCGCCTAGCAAACCTCAGAACAGCATTCCGACATCTTAATAAGGAATCATTCAGGACCCTGTACACCGTGTACGTTAGGCCCATATTGGAGTATGCGGCGCCAGTTTGGAACCCACACCTAGCCAAGCACGTAAAGAAACTAGAGAAAGTGCAAAGGTTTGCAACAAGACTAGTCCCAGAGCTAAGAGGTATGTCCTACGAGGAGAGGTTAAGGGAAATCAACCTGACGACACTGGAGGACAGGAGAGATAGGGGGGACATGATAACGACATACAAAATACTGAGAGGAATTGACAAGGTGGACAAAGACAGGATGTTCCAGAGATTGGACACAGTAACAAGGGGACACAGTTGGAAGCTGAAGACACAGATGAATCACAGGGATGTTAGGAAGTATTTCTTCAGCCACAGAGTAGTCAGTAAGTGGAATAGTTTGGGAAGCGATGTAGTGGAGGCAGGATCCATACATAGCTTTAAGCAGAGGTATGATAAAGCTCACGGCTCAGGGAGAGTGACCTAGTAGCGATCAGTGAAGAGGCGGGGCCAGGAGCTCGGACTCGACCCCCGCAACCTCAACTAGGTGAGTACACACACACACACACACACACACACACACACACACACACACACACACACACACACACACACACACACACACACACACACAGGCAGCATGCCCCACAAGCAAATCTTGTATGCAAAATACCGACTGTGAAAAAAAAATAGTGAATTTCCAACGCTTTCGTGATTTATCACTTGGATATTCACTATTTTTTCATAGTGGATGTTTTGCATATTATGATATCACGTGTTTAGTGTGGTTAGAGCGTCGTGGATTTTGACTGACTTCCCATGAGGCGGATTGAAATAACACGGGTTCGATCCCTGGCTAGTCGTAGTTTGCTAATTACTTAAAAAACACTTACACTTAACACTTACCCATAATATTATATGAGGGGGCAGTGATGGGTGCCTGAACTTACCCATAATGCTATATGAGGGGGCAGTGATGGGTGCCTGAACTTACCTATAATGTTATATGAGGGGGCAGTAATGGGTGCCTGAACTTACCTATAATGTTATATGAGGGGGCAGTGATGGGTGCCTGAACTTACCCATAATGTTATATGAGGGGGCAGTGATGGGTGCCTATTTCTCCACATTGCTTCTCTGCCTTCATGTATTCAATTCAATTCAAAGTTTATTCTCTATAAAGATTACAATGTTGAATTTACAGAATTTGGTTGTTGTGTGGTTTACATGTAGTTAAATAATGATTACAGAGTGTACCACTAGAACGCCTAGCATGGCTAGGCATTTCGGGCAGACTTAGTTTAATTCTTTATTTTAAAATATTACAAATTATGAGGTAAGTTGGTATTATGGCTAAGTGACTAAATACTAGTTTGTGAGTTTAGCAATGTGAATGCTTTTGTTTTGGAACAGTACATAGTTTCAGTATTGGAGTATCATAGGATTCATTATTTTAAGATTGAGATTAATATTTATGTTTATGGTCAAATGGGTGAGTGAGTGTAAGTGTGAACCACCAGGTGGTATTCGTGTAGTTGATGGGGTGTATCAGGGAGATAAGATGTTTTCTAATGGTAGTTTTGAAGGTGATGAATGTGTCTGCAGTTCTAGAGTTCTCAGGTAGGGTGTTCCAGATTTTAGGGCCTTTGACATACATTGAATTTTTGTAAAGGTTTAGTCGGACACGGGAAATGTCGTAGAGATGTTTGTGTCTGGTGTTATGCCTGTGGGTTCTGTCACAACTATCAAGAAAGCATTTTAGGTCAAGGTTGATATTGGAGTTTAAGGTCCTGTAGATGTAGATTGCACAGTAGTAAGTGTGGATGTACTGAACAGGGAGTAAGTTTAGATCTATGAAGAGTGGGGGGGGGGGTGTTGCCAGGGATGAGATTTAGTGATTATTCTTACTGCAGCTTTTTGTTGGGTTATTATTGGCTTTAGGTGTGTTGCTGCAGTTGATCCCCAAGCACAAATAGCATAGGTGAGGTATAGATAAATAAGTGAGTGGTATAGTGTGAGATGGGCATTTTGCGGCACGTAGTATCGTATCTTGGAGAGGATCCCAACCGTTTTGGATACTCTTTTGGTTATGTGTTGGATATGGGTGCTGAAATTCAGGTTGTTGTCAAGGTATAGGCCTAGGAATTTGCCCTCATTATGTCTGGTAATTAGAGTGTTGTCGATCTTAATGTTAATTTGTGCATCTCCTGCTCTGCTACCAAACATAATATAGTAGGTTTTGTCAGTGTTAAGCGTAAGTTTATTGGCTGTCATCCAAGTCGATATTTTGATCAGCTCCTCGTTAACAATGGTGTTGAGGGTGGCAAGATTAGGGTGAGAGATGACATAAGTCGTGTCGTCAGCAAAGAGAATGGGTTTCAGGTGTTGGGATACGTTTGGAAGATCATTGATGTATATGAGGAAGAGCAGGGGACCAACGACACTTCCCTGCGGAACTCCAGTATCAAGTGGCCGTGTTGTTGATGCTGTGTCTTTAATGGTGACATACTGATACCTATTAGTAAGGTAAGATTTGAAATAAGCAAGCGCATGGCCTCTTATACCGTAATGGTCAAGTCTGTGGAGTAGGATGTCGTGGTCTACTGTGTCAAAAGCTTTTCTTAGGTCAATAAAAATTCCTAGTGGATATTCCTTATTTTCCAATGCTGTGTAAAGCAGATCTAGCATTTTTATGATTGCATCATTAGTGCTTTTATTTTTCCTGAATCCAAATTGGCAGGGGTTGAGTATGTTTTGTGTTGTTATAAATGAATATAGTCTCCTGTGCACGAGTTTCTCAAAGATTTTGGATAGCAATGGTAAGTTTGATATTGGCCTATAGTTGTTTAAGTCTGTAGGGTCACCACCTTTATGTATTGGTGTAACCCTTGCCATCTTGAGTAGTTTCGGGAAGGTGCTAGTTTCTAGTGACTTGTTAAAAAGTAATGAAATAGCATGCGAAAGGATATGGGCAAGTGTTAAGGTTTCAACACTAGCTGCGCATGTGTGAGACACTCATCACCCAGGATGGTTTCCCTGCCATATTCCATCACCCAGGAGGGTTCCTCTCTCATATTCCCTTCCCCAGGATGTTTTCCTTCTCATATTCTATCACCCAGGATGGTTTTCCTCTCATTCTTCATCACCCAGGATGGCTTCCCTCTCTTATTCTATCACCCAGGACGGTTTCCCCCTCATTCTTTATCACCCAGGATGACTTCCTTCACATATTCTATCACCCAGGATGGTTTCCCTCTCATTCTTCGTCAACCAGGATGGCTTCCCTCTCATATTCTATCATCCAGGATGGTTCCCCTCTCATTCATCACACAGGATGGTTTTCTTGTCATTCTTCGTCCCACAGGATGGTTTCCACTATGCTGTTTCGTTATTTGTACCTCTCGTATTTTCGTGTCATCCTAACCATCGTGGACCTTCCTAAGGTCTGTGGAAGACGTGTTCACAAATGAACACTGTCGTAGGTCTTTCAACTGTTTACGTATTCCGAGATGCGTGCGGGCAACCACGGCACTCTGGGGCATTGTTGAGGTGCCACAAGGCTGACGTGCCCACCACGAGAACCTGCTTCATCCCAGGAGGGATAATCCCTAAGAAGGGGTCAGCCCTGGCTAGGAGACCGAGCCAGGGAAAATCAGGCTTGTGGTGGTGGGAGGTCTGTGTGTTGATGTGGCCGGGCCAAGACTGCATTCTTGTACGACTGCTGACACCATGACCAACACACTGGTTCTTGTACGACTGCTGATACCACGACCAACACACTGGTTCTTGTACGACTGCTGACACCATGACCAATACACTGGTTCTTGTACGACTGCTGACACCATGACCAACACACTGATTCTTGTACGACTGCTGATACCACGACCAACACACTGGTTCTTGTACGACTGCTGATACCACGACCAACACACTGGTTCATGTACGACTGCTGATACCACGACCAACACAATGGTTCTTGTACGACTGCTGATACCACGACCAACACAATGGTTCTTGTACGACTGATGACACCACAACCAACACACTGGTTCTTGTACGACCATTGACACAACAACCAGTACACACAGCTTTAAGAAGAGGTACGATAAAGCTCTTGGAGCATGGAGAGAGTAGACCTAGCAGCGATCAACGAAGAGGCGTAGCCAGGAGTGTGAATCACGTAGTCTTGAAGACTACGATGCTATTCACCAGCTCCTAGACTGAGGAACTTACTACATCATCTTTTGTGTATAGTTCTACATTCTTCACATTATGTCCTTGCACTGATAAAGCCACTGGATGGCGAAACGTCAACAATAAAGATACCCAGATGTTGCACATGTATCTAATTCTACATCTTGTCTGTACTGTATATCACACATGTACCACTACATTCTGGAAGTCATCCCAGCAATGCCAGGATGCTTGAAATGGAGTCAACAACTTTTGGTCACAGGACATGTGAAGATGTTAACTGCTCTTCCCAAGAATCTGGCCCTAGTTACCGTGCACAAGCGCTGAAATTTGAAGTCGATCGGATGAGTTCTTAAGAACATAAGAACATAAAGAAGGAACACTGCAACAGTCGTACTGACCCATGCGGAGCAGGTCCATGTTTTCCCCCCTCGGATTAGCCCAATGACCCACCCAGTCTGGTCACCTCCACTCAAGGAAGGAGCACGGCACCAGACCCAGCAGCACAAGCTAGTCAGGTCCAACTCACACCCACCCAGTGACAGCCATTTAAAGGTCCTCCTTTGGAGATTAATAATAATAATAATAATAATAATAATAATAAATTATAAACGGTGTGGAGGTGTGTTATATAATTCATTTGGTCTTTATAAGTCAAGGCTTCTTTACAGGAATTTCCAGCACTTGTCTTCGATGTAACTTTCTACAACCTTAACATACCAGGCTGGCCTGTGTCTTCACCAGACCTAGCACAGCTCTACCTCCCAGCACAGCTCTACCTCCTAGCACAGCTCTACCTCCCAGCACAGCTCTACCTCCCAGCACAGCTCTACCTCCTAGCACAGCTCTACCTCCCAGCACAGCTCTACCTCTTAGCACAGCTCTACCTTCCCAGCACAGCTCTTCCTCCAAGCATAGTTCTACCTCCCAGCACAGATGTCCCTCCCAGCACAGCTGTCCCTCCCAGCACAGCTGTCCCTCCCAGCACAGCTCTACCTCCTAGCACAGCTCTACCTCCTAGCACAGCTCTACCTCCTAGCACAGCTCTTCCAAGCATAGTTCTACCTCCCAGCACAGCTGTCCCTACTAGCACAGCTGTCCCTCCCAGCACAGCTTTACCTCCCAGCACAGCTGTCCCTCCCAGCACAGCTGTACCTCCCAGCACAGCTGTCCCTCCCAGCACAGCTGTCCCTCCCAGCACAGCTGTCCCTCCCAGCACAGCTCTACCTCCCAGCACAGCTCTACCTCCCAGCACAGCTGTCCCTCCCAGCACAGCTCTACCTCCTAGCACAGCTCTACCTCCCAGCACAGCTCTACCTCCTAGCACAGCTCTACCTCCCAGCACAGCTCTACCTCCCAGCACAGCTCTCCCATCACAGCTCTCCCAGCACAGCTCTACCTCCCATCACAGCTCTCCCAGCACAGATCTTCCTCCCAGCAAAACACTCGCCAACATCAATCATAACAAACACTCTAGACAAGTAATATAACATCTGTTGAGATGTTATTTCAATCATATTTTTGTTTACGCTTGAAGAAGTCGTTCTCTCCTCTCAGACTCTTACGCAGAAATAAAATAGCAACACGGTACGGAAAGTCTAGAAAATATAGCGAATTCGCCAAAGGTTCAGAGACCTTCCCCTGCGGCTCATGGGAGGAGCGAATCCAAGGTCCTCGAGGAGTTAGGCAAAAGACTCGTCAGGGCAGCTAAGGACCCTAGGGTAGCTAGGTTCAACATGTTCCAGCTGTTCAGTGGTGTACTTCTGAGGGTTTAATGCCTGTCGTAAACAGGTGGTTGTCTTTATTGTTGAAGCGTTTTTCCTCGGCTTCTTCAGTCATATAGAGGCAGTAGGTGTGGTAGTGAAATGAATACGATGTAAACAGTCCATCAACCTTGGAGAAATAGTATTTGAGGTGGTCAGTCCCTCAGCCTGGAGAAGAGTTCAGCTCCATGGAGCTGTACTCCATAGCACAGCTCTGGTACACAGAGCTTGAAAGCCTCTCTACACTTACGCTCATAAACAGAGCTATAGTGCACAGAACCCGCTCTACACCCATGCTGTCTTCAGTAGCACAGCTCTGGTACATAGAGCTTCAAGCACAGCTCACCAGTTGTCAGAATTAATTCTTCAAGGGGTGCAGAGAGTAAGTGAAGAGCTTTATTTAAAGCTCTTGTCACATATGCCAGAGTTGGACACATGCTGTCCACTATGTAAATCTTAAGGATAGGACAAGTGCCAACAGTGCCTACGTGCTTGGAGCTAGGCGAGGTGTATATAGGCTTAGTGAAGCCAGGCAGTGTAGGCCCAGTACCTCCTACCCACCGGTAGTCCTATAACACTATTCTGGGTTAAGCCAGGAAGGTTATTAACCCAAGAAACCCAAGCCATATGGCTTATTTACGTTGTGGTAGTTAGGTTCTACGTTGGAACAGCCGAGTACATCACATAGGTACTTCTCAAGAACAAAAAGGCACAATACTGTGACTGAGACCATAATTTTTAAAGGGGTGGACCGGTAAGCCAGCGGAAGGCCTCGGTCAGATGACCAAAAGCTCCAAAGGCGGGTCATCATCTGACTAAGACCCGCGTCAGGAAACATTTGTCCTGTTTCCTGACGAACCTTACCTAACCTAACCTAACTGTGACTGAAACAATACACAAATAACACGCTCATAGGTGGCTTACGACGACGTTTCGGTCCCACTTGGACCAAGTGGGACCGAAACGTTGTTATAAGTTTGTTTTTCCTATGTGTAAGGGAAGCAGGTGAACTGCATTTAAGGGAGACAAACTGGTACCTATTTACTGCTGGGTATTTATATGTCGATAAAATACACTACTTGCCTGTTTGGTATAAGTGAATACGGTGTAAGTGTGTACGGTATAAGTGTGTCAACAACGCTATATATCATACATACAGGAACCCAGTCAAGGGTTCATTATGCATGTATTTATGTGTAGCAAGAGGTGCCTGTCAGTTTGTCAAGTAGGTGCGGGAGTAGGTGCGGGTGAGCGGGGTTACTGAGTACTGAGCGGTGTACGGCGCCTCAAGGCACATACCTGACGGAGAGAGAGAGAGGATAGAGACTCCCACAATGGGAACAAGAGCTGCTTTTGTGGTCCCCCACATCCACCCTCTCCCCTTCCAGTTACCCTCCACCCCCAGCCACGCCCACACCCATCATCCCCGACCCCCGTCCACCCCCAGCCACGCCCACACCCACCGACACTTCACCCTGTGTTGTGCCTAGCATCAAGTGGGCTGCCTCCTTCTCATCCTGCATGGCGCACTCCTTCCTTCCTTATCACGCCCAACACTCACCACCACTCATCACGAACGCCACTCACCACCACTCATGACGAACACCACTCACCACCACTCATCACGCCCAACACTCACCACCACTCATCACGCCCAACACTCACCATCACTCATCACGCCCACCACTCACCACCACTCATCACGCCCACCACTCACCATCACCACTAACACTTCCAAACGAAGTAACCTGGGGACATCAGTGGAACCGGCCATAATAATTTTCACAGCATAGTTACATGCTATAACTCGCTGCTAACACACACCCTCAAGCATGTCCAGAACCTCACTCTTGGTTGTTTCAGACTCTCAAAGTGTGCTGCTGCAAGGTATTCAGAAGTATGACGCCCCTACATCTCATGATACTCCGTATACAACAGAGGTTGTGTCGAATTTCTAGCAAGCACGAAGTAGTCGATTTTTGGTGGGACCGTAGAGACTGAGGGAGCCAACACACTCAGCCACTGGGTCCGCTAGTCACGACCACCCAGCCTCTCGTAGGAGTACTAGCTCCCAGTACCACTCCAGGGACTCTGACACCATAATTATTATTATAATCATAAATAAACGCTAAACCCACAAGGGCCATACAACACTGATATGTTGGAGTTAGAGGCCAATATATTAGGCGACTCTTGACCACCTTATATCCATCGCAAACTGAATTTACACATTTAGAAATTAGCTGAACAAGATTTTCAAACAGATACCACATGGAAAGATGCTGGGGCACCTCTCTACGAGGGCTAATAAGGTTCTCTGTCCAGGTCTGCAAATTTCGCCTGCCGTGAAGGGAGCTGTTAGTATACAGCAATAATCCAGCCTAGAGACAATGAGTGAACTGAAAAGTGTTTTCACTGGTTTGGCATCTATTGTTTTGAAGGTTCTAGTTATCCAACTTTATCATTTTTCTTGCAGATAGAGTAATGACATTGTTGTGCTCCTTGACTGTAATATCTTCTGACATTATCACTTCCAGGTTTCTCACATTAGACTTATTAAGTGATTTGAATTTGTCTTATTATCAAATCTTGTTTTTATTTTCTCAAATCTTCCATATGTGAAATTTATCCTCATTGAACATCATAGTATCGTCAGCAACCCACTGGAAGTCTAAGTTGATATCAACTTGGAGATTCGCTGTGTCTTCTATGGATGCCACTCTAATGCTGACTCAAATATTGTCAACAAAGGATGGTACAGTGCTATTACCTGGAGTTTACCTGGAGAGAGTTTCGGGGGTCAACGCCCCCGCGGCCCGGTCTGTGACCAGGCCTCCTGGTGGATCAGCGCCTGATCAACCAGGCTGTTGCTGCTGGCTGCACGCAAACCAACGTACGAGCCACAGCCCGGCTGATCAGGAACTGACTTTAGGTGCTTGTCCAGTGCCAGCTTGAAGACTGCCAGGGGTCTGTTGGTAATCCCCCTTATGTGTGCTGGGAGGCAGTTGAACAGTCTCGGGCCCCTGACACTTATTGTATGGTCTCTTAACGTGCTAGTGACACCCCTGCTTTTCATTGGGGGGATGGTGCATCGTCTGCCAAGTCTTTTGCTTTCGTAGTGAGTGATTTTCGTGTGCAAGTTCGGTACTAGTCCCTCTAGGATTTTCCAGGTGTATATAATCATGTATCTCTCCCTCCTGCGTTCCAGGGAATACAGGTTTAGAAACCTCAAGCGCTCCCAGTAATTGAGGTGTTTTATCTCCGTTATGCGCGCCGTGAAAGTTCTCTGTACATTTTCTAGGACGGCAATTTCACCTGCCTTGAAAGGTGCTGTTAGAGTGCAGCAATATTCCAGCCTGGATAGAACAAGTGACCTGAAGAGTGTCATCATGGGCTTGGCCTCCCTAGTTTTGAAGGTTCTCATTATCCATCCTGTCATTTTTCTAGCAGATGCGATTGATACAATGTTATGGTCCTTGAAGGTGAGATCCTCCGACATAATCACTCCCAGGTCTTTGACGTTGGTGTTTCGCTCTATTTCGTGGCCAGAATTTGTTTTGTACTCTGATGAAGATTTAATTTCCTATGGTTTATGTTCTTGCATATGTCAGATATGAGGATGAGAACGAGAAGTGGGGCGAGTACTGTGCCTTGGGGGACAGAACTTATCACTTTAGCAGCTCCTAATTTCACTATGTTTACCACTGCTCTTAGGGTTCTATTAGACAGTTAAATATCCATCTGCATACCTTCCCAGTTATTCCATTTGCATATATACGGTGGGCAATTACCCCATAGTCACTCTTGGAAAGTCAGTGAACACTACATCTGCATTTTGCTGGTCTTACAATGCATCGAAGACCTTGTCATAATGATCCATCAGTTTGCAAGAGGCGGGAGCGACCTGTTCTGAACCTATGTTGACCTGGGTTATGCAACTGCCGTGATTCCTTGTGACTGGTAATCTTGCTTCTTAAACCCTCTTTCAAAAATCTTAATAACGTGAGATGTCAACAATATAGGTCTATAATTTATTTTTGCAACTGCTTTCTGCCACTTTTGTGGAGTGTGACAATATCTGTGCTTTCCGTAATGACTGGATACTCCAGTGTTCAGGCTCCTCCACAGAATATTTAAGGGCATGTGATAATGCCTTCTTGATGAATAATAAATTAGAGTAGTCAGCGCCTGGGGCGGAGTGCACGGGCATGCACGTACTGGCTTCTTCAGTCAAGTGGCTTATAGTTATATCATAGATTATAGAGACGTTTGAAGAGTTTTGTCTCAATTTTTAGACTGAAATAACGGCGCACTAGGCATGATAAAGGCATCACGTTCTACATCATGCTTCATATGCTACATCATGCCTCACTGCCTGGATCATGCTTCACGTTCTACATCATGCCTTACGTTGTACATGACGTGGAGGTGGTATGCGTCATTCCCTGGCCTCTTTGAGCACTCCAACACTTTGACTTCCCACCTCAAACAAGTAATTACGATAGACACCCACTTGATGCTTCCTTCCCTTCCACTCTCCTTCCCTCCTCTACCCATCAACCCTCCTGTCTTCCCTGCCCACCTAGCATCTTAACCTACCCTGCCCACCTAGCATCTTAACCTTCCCTGCCCACCTAGCATCTTAACCTACCCTGCCCACCTAGCATCTTAACCTTCCCTGCCCACCTAGCATCTTAACTTACCCTGCCCACCTAGCATCTTAACCTTCCCTGCCCACCTAGCATCTTAACCTACCCTGCCCACCTAGCATCTTAACCTTCCCTGCCCACCTAGCATCTTAACCTACCCTGCCCACCTAGCATCTTAACCTTCCCTGCCCACCTTGCATCTTAACCTTCCCTGCTCACCTAGCATCTTAACCTTCTCTGCCTACCTAGCATCTTAACCTACCCTGCCCACCTAGCATCTTAACCTTCCCTGCCCACCTAGCATCTTAACCTTCCCTGCCCACCTAGCATCTTAACCTTCCCTGCCCACCTAGCATCTTAACCTACCCTGCCCACCTAGCATCTTAAACTTCCCTACCACCTAGCATCTTAACCTACCCTGCCCACCTAGCATCTTAACCTTCCCTGCCCACCTAGCATCTTAACCTACCCTGCCCACCTAGCATCTTAACCTACCCTGTCCACCTAGCATCTTAACCTTCCCTGCCCACCTAGCATCTTAACCTTCCCTGCCCACCTTGCATCTTAACCTTCCCTGCTCACCTAGCATCTTAACCTTCCCTGCCTACCTAGCATCTTAACCTTCCCTGCCCACCTAGCATCTTAACCTACCCTGTCCACCTAGCATCTTAACCTTCCCTGCCCACCTAGCATCTTAACCTTCCCTGCCCACCTAGCATCTTAACCTTCCCTGCCCACCTAGCATCTTAACCTTCCCTGCCCACCTAGCATCTTAACCTACCCTGCCCACCTAGCATCTTAACCTACCCTGTCCACCTAGCATCTTAACCTTCCCTGCCCACCTAGCATCTTAACCTTCCCTGCCCACCTAGCATCTTAACCTACCCTGCCCACCTAGCATCTTAACCTTCCCTGCCCACCTAGCATCTTAACCTTCCCTGCCCACCTAATATCTTACACACAACACTCGGGTGTTGTGTGTAAGAAACTCCAGTACCTACTGGAAGTCTTCAGGTGCTGGATAACAGGTATCCCTGTAATTTAACCCCCTTCATTCCTTCGTTAACTCCCCTCCCCCCACCCAACTCACTTTTTATTGCGTTCATCTGAGTAATCAACTTTAATAATTCACGCTAAGCGCTAAACCCGTGTGGGGGTCATTTAGTGCAACAAAAAGTATGAATACGAATAAATAGTGTGTTTGTCTGGCGTTCATCAGACGGAGGATCAAGCCCGCACCCCCGTCTTGACCTTATCAGTTAAGATCACCTGTTAGATGTGTCACTCTGGTCGAGTGACCAGTGAGGCATCACTCTGGTTGAGTGACAAGCGAGGCATCACTCTGGTTGAGTGACCAGTGAGGCATCACTGGTTGAGTGACCAGTGAGGCATCACTCTGGTTGAGTGACAAGCGAGGCATCACTCTGGTTGAGTGACCAGTGAGGCATCACTGGTTGAATGACCAGTGAGGCATCACTGGTTGAGTGACCAGTGAGGCATCACTGGTTGAGTGACCAGTGAGGCATTACTGGTTGAGTGACCAGTGAGGCATCACTGGTTGAGTGACCAGTGAGGCATCACTGGTTGAGTGACCAGTGAGGCATCACTGGTTGAGTGACCAATGAGGCATCACTGGTTGAATGACCAGTGAGAAGCGTCCACTATTAGTAGTAAGAGTGGAGAGGGGTATCCCTGTGACACGGCTGACTCACTGTCTTGACCAGAATGTCAACAAGGGACGCTCATCAACACGAGCACAGCGTCTTCACTAACACCTCCACACCCGGATTTATCCCGGGAGAACATGGGCGTGGGCTGGGAAGCATGAGTGGGCTGGGAGGCATGGGCTGGAGTGGGCTGTAGTGTAGATAACTTCAAAACAACATCAAAAGTACGAATGTAAACAGTTCTAGGTGAGGCTTGCATGAATAATGGTACAGAAAGGCAGGGGAGTGATTTCTTGCATGAGAATAATTAATTTTACCTCCCCCCTGGTATATCTTCTGTTGTAACTGCTTTTATATAGCTATAGTTACTTACCTGTTTTTAACTTTTAAATTTAAATAATAATTATCACAAAGACCCCAATGGAAATAAGTCAGTTTGTCTGACTCTTCTGGGTTATCCTAGGTTCTCTACACATCTGCTAGTATATGATAATTAGTGTAAGATCCTCTTTCTCATGTGCGGGTTATTTGTGTATTGTTCCAGTCACGGTATTGTACCTTCTTGTTCTTTCCAGAGTCATCATTGAGAGAGAGAGAGAGAGAGAGAGAGAGAGAGAGAGAGAGAGAGAGAGAGAGAGAGAGAGAGAGAGAGAGAGAGAGAATCTGAGTTCAGGGCTGAGTTCAGATCCCATGGTATGAGCAGCTCTCTATTCTGACTCATCATCCTCACTGTACTGCCTGAGTCATCATCCTCACTGTACTATCTTACTCACCTTCCTCACCATACAGTCTTACCCGCCTTCCTCACTGCACTATTTTACGAGCAACAGGTGGCACTCAATGCCAGCTGCCTCAACACAGTCTCGGCTCAGGCACACCAGCTGGGTCACACTGTGTCAGCAAGAAATATTCACCTGAGTCCTCGTCTCCTCATGAAGAATGAGGCCCAGTTCCTGCACTCATTACCCCATCTCCTGCAATCCTGTGACTACCCCACTACAGGATGGGTTATGGGAGTGCACGAGGAATACACCAAGACTCACTCCTGGTGAAGAGATACGTCATCAGACGTATAGTTACCCTGAAAGAACCACAACAGTGATGGTAACACCGAATACATAAATAACTCGCACATAGTAGAGAAGCTTATGACGACGTTTCGGTCCGACTAGGATCATTTACAAAGTCGCACTAACACAAAAGAGTGAGGGAGCTAGTGTATATATAGGCGAGGGGGAATGGGACGGGACCA
>NC_091333.1:3327392-3329892 GCF_038502225.1 Cherax quadricarinatus
CTATGTTTGGTAATCTGAAGAAGACATAATCAGAAATCTGTCAGGAAAATACGGATGGGGAAATGTGTTGTGGTCACTAGTATTGTAAGGAAGGAAACATGTTGTGGTCACCAGTATAAGGGAGGAAACGTGTTGTGGTCACCAGTATAAGAGAGGAGACGTGTTGTGGTCACCAGTATAAGGGAGGAAACGTGTTGTGGTCACCAGTATAAGGGAGGAAACGTGTTGTGGTCACCAGTATAAGGGAGGAAACGTGTTGTGGTCACCAGTATAAGAGAGGAGACATGTTGTGGTCACCAGTATAAGGGAGGAAACGTGTTGTGGTCACCAGTATAAGGGAGGAAACATGTTGTGGTCACCAGTATAAGGGAGGAAACGTGTTGTGGTCACCAGTATAAGGGAGGAAACATGTTGTGGTCACCAGTATAAGGGAGGAAACGTGTTGTAGTCACCAGTATAAGGGAGGAAACATGTTGTGGTCACCAGTATAAGGGAGGAAACATGTTGTGGTCACCAGTATAAGGGAGGAAACGTGTTGTGGTCACCAGTATAAGGGAGGAAACATGTTGTGGTCACCAGTATAAGGAAGGAAACGTGTTGTGGTCACCAGTATAAGGGAGGAAACGTATTGTGGTCACCAGTATAAGGGAGGAAACATGTTGTGGTAACCAGTATAAGGGAGGAAACGTGTTGTGGTCACCAGTATAAGGAAGGAAACATGTTGTGGTCACCAGTATAAGGGAGGAAACGTGTTGTAGTCACCAGTATAAGGGAGGAAACGTGTTGTAGTCACCAGTATAAGGGAGGAAACGTGTTGTAGTCACCAGTATAAGGGAGGAAACGTGTTGTAGTCACCAGTATAAGGGAGGAAACGTGTTGTGGTCACCAGTATAAGGGAGGAAACGTGTTGTGGTCACCAGTATAAGGGAGGAAACATGTTGTGGTCACCAGTATAAGGGAGGAAACGTGTTATGGTCACCAGTATAAGGGAGGAAACGTATTGTGGTCACCAGCATAAGGGAGGAAACATGTTGTGGTTACCAGTATAAGGGAGGAAACATGCTGTGGTCATCAGTATAAGGGAGGAAACGTGTTGTGGTCACCAGTATAAGAGAGGAGACGTGTTGTGGTCACCAGTATAAGGCAGGAAACATGTTGTGGTCACCAGTATAAGGGAGGAAACGTTGTGGTCACCAGTATAAGGGAGGAAACATGTTGTGGTCACCAGTATAAGGGAGGAAACGTGTTGTGGTCACCAGTATAAGGGAGGAAACGTGTTGTGGTCACCAGTATAAGGGAGGTAACGTGTTGTGGTCACCAGTATAAGGGAGGAAAGATGATGTGGTCACCAGTATAAGGGAGGAAACGTGTTGTGGTCACCAGTATAAGGGAGGAAACATGTTGTGGTCACCAGTATAAGGGAGGAAACATGTTGTGGTCACCAGTATAAGGGAGGAAACGTGTTGTGGTCACCAGTATAAGGGAGGAAACATGTTGTGGTCACCAGTATAAGGGAGGAAACATGTTGTGGTCACCAGTATAAGGGAGGAAAAATGTGGTCACCAGTATATGGGAGGAAACATGTTGTGGTCACCAGTATAAAGGAGGAAACATGTGGTCACCAGTATAAGGGAGGAAACGTGTTGTGGTCACCAGTATAAGGGAGGAAACATGTTGTGGTCACCAGTATAAGGGAGGAAACATGTTGTGGTCACCAGTATAAGGGAGGAAACATGTGGTCACCAGTATAAGGGAGGAAACATGTTATGATCACCAGTATAAGGGAGGAAACGTGTTGTGGTCACCAGTATAAGGGAGGAAACGTATTGTGGTCACCAGTATGAGGGAGGAAACATGTTGTGGTCACCAGTATAAGGGAAGAAACGTGTTGTGGTCACCAGTATAAGGGAGGAAACGTGTTGTAGTCAGCAGTATAAGGGAGGAAACATGTTGTGGTCACCAGTATAAAGGAGGAAACGTATTGTGGTCACCAGTATAAGGGAGGAAACATGTTGTGGTCACCAGTATAAGGGAGGAAACGTATTGTGGTCACCAGTATAAGGGAGGAAACGTATTGTGGTCACCAGTATAAGGGAGGAAACGTGTTGTGGTCACCATTATAACTGAGGAAACGTATTGTGGTCACCAGTATAAGGGAGGAAACGTGTTGTGGTCACCAGTATAAGGGAAGAAACGTGTTGTGGTCACCAGTATAAGGGAGGAAACGTATTGTGGTCACCAGTATAAGGGAGGAAACATGTTATGATCACCAGTATAAGGGAGGAAACGTGTTGTGGTCACCAGTATAAGGGAGGAAACATGTTGTGGTCACCAGTATAAGGGAGGAAACGTGTTGTGGTCACCAGTATAAGGGAGGAAACGTGTTGTGGTCACCGGTATAAGGGAGGAAACGTGTTGTGGTCACCAGTATAAGGGAGGAAACGTGTTGTGGTCACCAGTATGAGGGAGGAAACGTATTGTGGTCACCAGTATAAGGGAA
>NC_091333.1:3334892-3414892 GCF_038502225.1 Cherax quadricarinatus
AGTCCCCGTCCACCGCCTCCCCCTTTCCTTCCCCCTTCCCCGTCACCTCTCTTACAACTGGACACTCAGAAATAGAGATGGAAAGCTCTCCTGCAGTCACTGATAAGCTTCCAATCCCAGCTTATTCTACATGTAAGCTCTGTGAAAGAAAAGACACATGCAACGTTTATTATTATGTTGTTGAGTTTCCAGTTGTTACTCACTTTAGGAATGGTATAACTTGGACCAGTGTGAGTACTTTACGTACTCTGGAGTACTTGAGTATATCCTCGCTATCCAACACTAATTAGTAACCCAGTGATACCTAACTTGTAAGTACATAAATACTGTATATGCATGTATATATGTATTATGTATGTGTACGCATATAAATGTGTATATATATATAGATATTCATGTGTGCAAGGATACATTATTAAAGTTAAAAAGAGAAACGTTTTTCTTTTTGGGCCGCCCTGCCTCGGTAGGATACGGCCGGTTTGTTGAAAGAATATATATATATATATATATATATATATATATATATATATATATATATATATATATATATATATATATATATATATATATATATATATATATATATATATATGTATATATATATATATATATATATATATATATATATACATATATATATATATATATATATATATATATATATATATATATATATATGTATATATATATATATATATATATATATATATATATATATATATATATATATATATATATATATATATATATATAATGGGGTCCCCCTCTGGTGTAAATTGTGGGACCCGTATATATATATATATATATATATATATATATATATATATATATATATATATATATATATATATATATATATATATATATATATATATATATATCGTGCCGAATAGGCAGAACTTGCGATCTTGGCTTAAATAGCAACGTTCATCTTGCCATATAGGACAAATGAAAATTTGTGTATGCAATAATTTCGCCAGTATCATTCTGAACCTAACGAAAAAAAATATATTTCACTGTGTTTGTTTAGTATTAAATTACTGTAAACAAATCTAAAATATATTTAGTTGGGTTAGGCTAAAATAAATTGTTCTTGTTATAATAAGGTTAGGTAAGCTTTCTAAGTTCCTTTTGGTGCAAAATTATAAATTTTTACATCAACATCAATGAAAAAAATATATCTTTAAACGTATAAGAGAAAATTTTAGAAAGGACTTAATTTTAAATGAGTTCTTGCTAATTGACCAATTTTACATATTCGGCACGACACACACACACACATATATATATATATATATATATATATATATATATATATATATGTGTGTGTGTGTGTGTGTGTGTGTGTGTGTGTGTGTGTACTCACCTATTTGTGGTTGCAGGGGTCGAGTCCTAGCTCCTGGCTCCGCCTCTTCACCGGTTGCTACTAGGCCCTCTCTCTCCCCGCTCCATGAGCTTTATCAAACCTCGTCTTAAAACTGTGTATGGTTCCTGCCTCCACTACGTCATTTTCTAGGCTATTCCACTGCCTTACAACTCTATGACTGAAGAAATACTTCCTACTATCTCTCTGACTCATTTGTGTCTTCAACTTCCAATTGTGGCCTCTTGTTTCTGTGTCCCCTCCCTGGAACATCCTGTCCTTGTCCACCTTGTCTATTCCACGCAGTATTTTATATGTCGTTATCATGTCTCCCCTGACCCTCCTGTCCTCCAGTGTCGTCAGGCCGATTTCCCTTAATCTTTCTTCATAGGACATTCCCCTTAGCTCTGGAACTAACCTTGTTGCAAACCTTTGTACTTTCTCTAGTTTCTTGACGTGCTTTATCAAGTGCGGGTTCCAAACAGGTGCTGCATACTCCAGTATGGGCCTGACATACACGGTGTACAGTGTCTTGAATGATTCCTTACTAAGGTATCGGAATGCTGTTCTCAGGTTTGCCAGGCGCCCATATGCTGCAGCAGTTATCTGATTGATGTGTGCTTCCGGAGACATGCTCGGTGTTATACTCACCCCAAGATCTTTCTCCTTGAGTGAGGTTTGCAGTCTTTGGCCACCTAGCCTATGTGTGTGTGTGTGTGTGTGTGTGTGTGTGTGTGTGTGTGTGTGTGTGTGTGCGTACGGGGGTTGGATATTCTATGACATCCATCTTTCTATTCGTCCACCCTTGTTTTTTCCTCTGCCTCCTGTGTATATTTTCTGCTGTCTATGGGAAGGCTATCCTGAGAGATGGTAATGCCCAAGTGATAGTAACTCCAGCTCTGCTTGACGATATACTCAGTGTCCAACTGAAGTCTGCCAGCTCAGGCTGACACTACTGAAGTCTCCCAGCCCTGGCTGACACTACTGAAGTCTGCCTACTCAGACTGACACTACTGAAGTCTGCCACCTCAGCTTGACACATTTCAACACCTTGTATGAGCACCATCCCGTGTGATGGACTAGGAACAGAGGAAACACAGTTAGCTTTACTTGCTACCGGGGAACTATCATATACAGAAAAGGTCAGCAGCACATTGATGATGTATCCAGTTTTGTTTATAATAAAACTCAAACTTCAGGTGTTTACAACCGCACACATAAATGACACATATTTATACCTTCGTCATACAAACAGCGTACGTTTACAGCTGCGGTAAAGGATGATCTCGAATATTTCAAATAACTAACGCTATCATATCCTACGAATATCGATGACAATACAAAATAGGAAGACTTATGTCAATAAAAGAATATTATTGATGTATTGCGGCTTACCTATTAATGTGATGGATGGGGCCACTATTTCAACACAAAGAGTCAGTAAAGCTGAGAGTATTTGACGACGCTTTCACACCCTGATCTTTCTCAGCACTCATCCTCTGGTGATGTTTTGTTTTCAGTGCTGTGAGTGAAGACTACCTGGTCTATCATAGGTAGGTACGTCTTGGCAAAGATAAACAATGAAGTCAAAGCTGACTTGGGTAAGTCCTGCGGAGAAATTGTTCTCCAACCAGGGGGCGACGACCCCCCTCCACAAGTCCGGACACTCTGCCATGACCTGTGCTCAGGAATCCACGAGCAGTTTCCGTTTGTAATGAATTTAGTGTCCCCCATCAGACGATAACTCCATCAATTGTTGTTCGTGAAATGACTAGCGTGGATTGCGTATCCAGGTCTGAGACGGGTCCCTGGAGGGTAAGTATATCTATAGCTGCTGGCTAAGTTGCTTGAGGTGTTCAATTACGAGCACTTTCACATTCTTATCCCACAGTTTTATTTATTTTGATGAATTCTTGTGGTGCTGACACTGAAGGAAACTCTCCCTTACACTTCTTGATCAGACTCAGTTTTTTAATCATTACTGCGACCTTTGTGGCGAGTGCTGGACACTGACGACAACACCTTAGAAAACTGAATTTAGTTCATTCAAAGGTAAATAAAAAAACAAACTGCCAGGCATGCTAGTTTTTGTAACCAGTCATCTTCATGCAGACAAGAGACAAGTAAAACAGGTTGTTCATAAATAATTACTGAACATCTCAGTTCAAAAGGTTTGTTTAAACTTTGCCGCGTGACGAGGAATGCACGTCAGGGTGTACAAGTGTGGAAAAACAGACGCAAATACGTTCCGCCCACACAGTGGTCTTTATCAAGTCACAAACACACCTACCTGGTATTTTAAACCATTTATCTCCATCATGTACAAGAGTCTCGGGTTCGCTGTCTGAACCAGTGCACACAATTATAAAAATTCTTGAATTTAGTAGACGAGCTTTGATAAAGTTGACCATTTTCCCCGAATCACTGAGCGACGACCTGCACTCATCCGCCATGATTTTAGCAGCAAGAGCGTCTGTGCGAACGCTGCAGTGTACTCAGAAAACTGATGGATCCACTCTACTGAATGTGACCTAAAAGTGTTTTATACTTCCCTGTCACAGACAAGACTCCGTGGCTACAAACTCCCACACAGCGCGTCCAACTGATTTCATTAACTCTCTTGATGTCGATTAAAAATATCTGTTCCTGTTATAGTAGTGGGAAGCAGCCGACAAAACAAGAACTCCTCATCAACTGTACCTTGAATAAGTAACGAACTGAAGCCAAAAGATTGGTCAGATTTGTAATATCTGCAAACTCGTCACTAAGCGATTAAAACTTGCTATTTCTGATACAACAGCTGACTGAGAGTGTTTATCGACGTGTTGTTACTGAAGCCAGTCACTGTATCGTTGGAAACTGCGATTATATTAAACTTTTTTGCTCTATTTTTCCCGTTGCTCGATCGATAGCGCACTCGGTTCACACACTCTAAGGTCCGGGGGTCGAGCCCTTGAACGGGTGGAAACATTAGGACGTGTTTCCTTAAGACACCTGCTGTCCATATTCACCTAGCAGTAAAATAGGTACCTGGATGTTAGTTGGCTGGTGTGGGTCGCATCCTGGAATAAAATTCACCTAATTTGCCCGAAATGCTCTACATAACAATCGACTTTCTATACAGTAGTATGTCACTGATGTCAGCTATGGTCTGTATACCTTGTACATGTACTTGTAGAAATAAAGATTATGATGATGTCTGTTATAAATGACAAATATACATTTCCTGTGAATTCTCTTTAACTAAAACGTAGTTGACAAATCTGAGGCTCACAGCATCCTTACACTCTGATGTTTAATAAAACACTGCCACGACACGAAGATGTGACGTGGTCAGTGTGAGATGAACACGGGAATTAATGTCAGTACCTGACCAGCCAGGCTGTGGTTCGTACGTTGTATTGCGTGCGACCGGTAGTAACAGCCTGGATGATCAGACCGTGATTCACCGCGAGGCCTGGTCATGGACCGGGTGGCGGGGGCGCTGACCCCCGGAACACCCTGCAGGTCTAGGGATCACTTGGGGATAGCGCGTCTCACTCACTTGTTCGTCTGTACTGTATACCAATATTAAGATGAGAGATGGTGAGTAAAACATTATGAATCTTTACTGACGAAACGTTTCGCCTAAGCTACTGGCTTCATCAGTCGAATACAGAGATGAATAACAATCCTTGAGACAGTTGACGAAGAGGAGAGGTAGTCCGAGGTAATCAGTTCCTCAGCCTCAAGCATTTATGCTACGAGACTCATTATCTTCCACTAAGACAGAGGGACGGATTACCTCAAACTCCCACTCCACTTCGTCTTTCTCCAGGTATGTGAATCATCTCTGCATCCAACTGATGGAGCCTGCAGCGCAGGCGACAACTCGTCAAATAAAGATTCCTGGTGTTACACATGTGTCTTACTCAAGGTCTCTCTCAAATCCAACCCTTCTCACTCGTATATCTGTCCAGGTTATTTTGAAAGCTACCCATGATCTTACCTTCAGTGACCCTCCCTGGCAGACTGTTCTGCTCATCCACAACCTTAGCAATGTCATCCTATCTCGTTCAATCATTAAGAGGCACGTAAGTTCCTCCGTCAATTTCCTCCGTCTTCTAATAACATGTTCATTTTTCCACTATCTTCTCCATAATTACTAGCGCATTTGCTTTGTCTGTTTCGTAAGATGAAGTCCAGGATGATTCCTTAATTGATGGTATAACTCAACTAATCTTTGATGACACTCAGCACGTTATTAGAAGACAGGGAAATTTACGTACCCTTTAAGGTTCTCATTATTTTCTTCTGTGTTCTAGCTTAATTAAGCCCTGCGTCACTCACACGCACGCCCACCCTGCGTCACTCACACGCACGCCCACCCTGCGTCACTCACACGCATGCCCACCCTGCGTCACTCACACGCACGCCCACCCTGCGTCTCGCACATGCACGCCCATCGTGCGTAACAGTATTTACACCCCACCGCCCACAATATACGGAGCAGCCGGGTCTAAAAGTTAATATATGTGCCAGGACGAGTTTTCGGCCCCAAGTCATAAGTTAACTCTGACATGGTGGGTTTCAAACCCAGGTGAACCGTGTACACGTCAGGTGGCGCTGACGTGCTACAGGCAAGTCGTGTACACGTCAGGTGGCGCTGACGTGCTACAGGTGAGCCGTGTACACGTCAGGTGGCGCTGACGTGCTACAGGTGACCCTTGTACACGTCAGGTGGCGCTGACGTGCTACAGGTGAGCCGTGTACACGTCAGGTGGCGCTGACGTGCTACAGGTGACCCTTGTACACGTCAGGTGGCGCTGACGTGCTACAGGTGAGCCGTGTACACGTCAGGTGGCGCTGACGTGCTACAGGTGACCCTTGTACACGTCAGGTGGCGCTGACGTGCTATAGGTAAGTCGTGTACACGTCAGGTGGCGCTGACGTGCTACAGGTGAGCCGTGTACACGTCAGGTGGCGCTGACGTGCTACAGGTGACCCTTGTACACGTCAGGTGGCGCTGACGTGCTACAGGTGAGCCGTGTACACGTCAGGTGGCGCTGACGTGCTACAGGTGAGCCGTGTACACGTCAGGTGGCGCTGACGTGCTACAGGCAAGTCGTGTACACGTCAGGTGGCGCTGACGTGCTACAGGTAAGTCGTGTACACGTCAGGTGGCGCTGACGTGCTACAGGTAAGTCGTGCACACGTCAGGTGGCGCTGACGTGCTACAGGTGAGCCGTGTACACGTCAGGTGACGCTGACGTGCTACAGGTGAGCCGTGTACACGTCAGGTGACGCTGACGTGCTACAGGTGAGCGGTGTACACGTCAGGTGGCGCTGACGTGCTACAGGCAAGTCGTGTACACGTCAGGTGGCGCTGACGTGCTACAGGTGAGCCGTGTACACGTCAGGTGGCGCTGACGTGCTACAGGTGAGCCGTGTACACGTCAGGTGGCGCTGACGTGCTACAGGCACCTGCCTTGATGGGTGCCATAACAGAAATGCAAACTTCTGCTTTCGTGGAGTATTGACCACATCGTCATGTATGGCACTCTCGCCTCGTGTGTTTAATATGTGAGCAGGTGTTTTATGCTCTTAACAGCGCAGAACAAGACACGTGGGGATGGAAATCTTTAGCTCTAGATCTCTCGCACTCTCGTGCATCGTCAAGAGCTATGCAATGTTGCAAGAAAGCAACAGGTAGGAGGGGAAATTCTGTGAGGCCAGGCAGGAGGTATCAGTGGCAGCCCATGACACAGCGTAGGTGTAGTCAGGCAGTCTTCCACTATCCTCCTTCCAATGGTCTGGTGTCATCTTCATGTACTTACAGCTTTCCTGTTTTCCCACCTTCCTTGTACTCTCTAACAATTAATATTTATGTTTTATCTTCGTAAATGGTATTCTTTGCGGACTTTGTTCACTGATCTGTGTGTGTGTGTGTGTGTGTGTGTGTGTGTGTGTGTGTGTGTGTGTGTGTGTGTTTGTGTTTTGGTTCAACATTCTTGGCAGACAACATCAGCTTGAGTCGACTCCTCAGTACAGCATTGTCCTCCCTACCCCCTCACCCCTCACCCCAAACACCCCACATCCACACACCAACCCCACACACCCCACCCCCCTCACTCAATGCTACTTCTCAACACTTCACAACCCCATCCCTTTACCCACACCCCAGGCCCCTCACCACCACACCTCCCCACAACCCCCCACTCATTCCTACCCCCCACCATCAGCTTTTTTGTTATTATATATTCTTAGACATATAATGACTCTGCATTCTTATCTACTACAGTATATATATTTAGTTAGATATATTAAGGCGTCCAAATTCCTCTTTCCCCCACTCCCCTCACTTCTCCTTCCCCTCTCTTTCCTCCCTCCCCTTCCTTTTCACCCTCCCTCCCCTAGGTTGTGCATTATTCCTTTAGTCCTGCCTGTGGCATAGTGGAAGATCTGCTGGAAGATGGTCAGTCCCAAGTGATAGTAACTGCAGCTCTGCTGGAAGATGGTCAGTCCCAAGTGATAGTAACTGCAGCTCTGCTGGAAGATGGTCAGTCCCAAGTGATAGTAACTGCAGCTCTGCTGGAAGATGGTCAGTCCCAAGTGATAGTACCTGCAGCTCTGCTGGAAGATGGTCAGTGCCAAGTGATAGTAACTGCAGCTCTGCTCGAAGATAGTCAGTCCCGAGTCATAGTAACTGCAGCTCTGCTGGAAGATAGTCAGTGCCAAGTGATAGTAACTGCAGCTCTGCTGGAAGACAGTCAGAGCCAAGTGATAGTAACTGCAGCTCTGCTGGAAGATAGTCAGTCCCAAGTGATAGTAACTGCAGCTCTGCTGGAAGATAGTCGGTCCCAAGTGATAGTAACTGCAGCTCTGCTGGAAGATGGTCAGTCCCAAGTGATAGTAACTGCAGCTCTGCTGGAAGATAGTCGGTCCCAAGTCATAGTAACTGCAGCTCTGCTCGAAGATAGTCAGTGCCAAGTGATAGTAACTGCAGCTCTGCTGGAAGATAGTCAGTGCCAAGTGATAGTAACTGCAGCTCTGCTGGAAGATAGTCAGTGCCAAGTGATAGTAACTGCAGCTCTGCTGGAAGATAGCCAGTCCCAAGTGATAGTAACTGCAGCTCTGCTGGAAGATGGTCAGTCCCAAGTGATAGTAACTGCAGCTCTGCTGGAAGATAGTTAGTCGGTCCCAAGTCATAGTAACTGCAGCTCTGCTCGAAGATAGTCAGTCCCAAGTCATAGTAACTGCAGCTCTGCTGGAAGATAGTCAGTGCCAAGTGATAGTAACTGCAGCTCTGCTGGAAGATAGTCAGTGCCAAGTGATAGTAACTGCAGCTCTGCTCGAAGATAGTCAGTCCCAAGTCATAGTAACTGCAGCTCTGCTGGAAGATAGTCAGTGCCAAGTGATAGTAACTGCAGCTCTGCTGGAAGATAGTCAGTGCCAAGTGATAGTAACTGCAGCTCTGCTGGAAGATAGCCAGTCCCAAGTGACAGTAACTGCAGCTCTGCTGGAAGATGGTCAGTTCCAAGTGATAGTAACTGCAGCTCTTCTGGAAGATAGTGCCAAGTGATAGTAACTGCAGTTCTGCTGGAAAATAGTCAGTCCCAAGTAATAGTAACTGCAGCTCTGCTGGAAGATGGTCAGTCCCAAGTGATAGTAACTGCAGCTCTGCTGGAAGATGGTCAGTCCCAAGTGATAGTAACTGCAGCTCTGCTGGAAGATAGTCAGTCCCAAGTGATAATAACTGCAGCTCTGCTGGAAGATGTTCAGTGCCAAGTGATAGTAACTGCAGCTCTGCTGGAAGATGATCAGTCCCAAGTGATAGTAACTGCAGCTCTGCTGGAAGATGGTCAGTCCCAAGTGATAGTAACTGCAGCTCTGCTGGAAGATGGTCAGTCCCAAGTGATAGTAACTGCAGCTCTGCTGGAAGATAGTCAGTCCCAAGTGATAGTAACTGCAGCTCTGCTGGAAGATGGTCAGTCCCAAGTGATAGTAACTGCAGCTCTGCTGAAAGATAGTCAGTCCCAAGTGATAGTAACTGCAGCTCTGCTGGAAGATAGTCAGCCCCAAGTGATAGTAACTGCAGCTCTGCTGGAAGATGATCAGTCCCAAGTGATAGTAACTGCAGCTTTGCTGGAAGATGGTCAGTCCCAAGTGATAGTAACTGCAGCTCTGCTGGAAGATGGTCAGTGCCAAGTGATAGTAACTGCAGCTCTGCTGGAAGATGGTCAGTCCCAAGTGATAGTAACTGCAGCTCTGCTGGAAGATGGTCAGTCCCAAGTGATAGTAACTGCAGCTCTGCTGGAAGATGGTCAGTCCCAAGTGATAGTAACTGCAGCTCTGCTGGAAGATGGTCAGTGCCAAGTGATAGTAACTGCAGCTCTGCTGGAAGATGGTCAGTCCCAAGTGATAGTAACTGCAGCTCTGCTGGAAGATGGTCAGTCCCAAGTGATAGTAACTGCAGCTCTGCTGGAAGATGGTCAGTCCCAAGTGATAGTAACTGCAGCTCTGCTGGAAGATGGTCAGTGCCAAGTGATAGTAACTGCAGCTCTGCTGGAAGATGGTCAGTCCCAAGTGATAGTACCTGCAGCTCTGCTGGAAGATGGTCAGTCATAAGTGATAGTAACTGCAGCTCTGCTGGAAGATGGTCAGTCCCAAGTGATAGTAACTACAGCTCTGCTGGAAGATGGTCAGTACCAAGTGATAGTAACTGCAGCTCTGCTGGAAGATGGTCAGTCCCAAGTGATAGTAACTGCAGCTCTGCTGAAAGATGGTCAGTCCCAAGTGATAGTAACTGCAGCTCTGCTGGAAGATAGTAACTGCAGCTCTGCTGGAAGATAGTAACTGCAGCTCTGCTGGAAGATAGTAACTGCAGTTCTGCTGGAAGATAGTAACTGCAGCTCTGCTGGAAGACAGTAACTGCAGCTCTGCTGGAAGATAGTAACTGGAGCTCTACTGGAAGATAGTAACTGCAGCTCTGCTGAAAGATAGTAACTGCAGCTCTGCTGGAAGATAGTAACTGCAGCTCTGCTGGAAGATAGTAACTGCAGCTCTGCTGGAAGATAGTAACTGCAGCTCTGCTGGAAGATAGTAACTGCAGCTCTGCTGGAAGATAGTAACTGCAGCTCTGCTGGAAGATAGTAACTGCAGCTCTGCTGGAAGATAGTAACTGCAGCTCTGCTGGAAGATAGTAACTGCAGCTCTGCTGGAAGATAGTAACTGCAGCTCTGCTGGAAGATAGTAACTGCAGCTCTGCTGGAAGATAGTAACTGCAGCTCTGCTGGAAGATAGTAACTGCAGCTCTGCTGGAAGATAGTAACTGCAGCTCTGCTGGAAGATAGTAACTGCAGCTCTGCTGGAAGATAGTAACTGCAGCTCTGCTGGAAGATAGTAACTGCAGCTCTGCTGGAAGATAGTAACTGCAGCTCTGCTGGAAGATAGTAACTGCAGCTCTGCTGGAAGATAGTAACTGCAGCTCTGCTGGAAGATAGTAACTGCAGCTCTGCTGGAAGATAGTAACTGCAACTCTGCTGGAAGATAGTAACTGCAGCTCTGCTGGAAGATAGTAACTGCAGCTCTGCTGGAAGATAGTAACTGCAGCTCTGCTGGAAGATAGTAACTGCAGCTCTGCTGGAAGATAGTAACTGCAGCTCTGCTGGAAGATAGTAACTGCAGCTCTGCTGGAAGATAGTAACTGCAGCTCTGCTGGAAGGAAACCTTTGAAGCTGATGAACCTTTAATGGAATACTTGACCATATATCCTCGCTGACACTACTGACGTCTCCCAGCTCAGGCTGACACTACTGACGTCTCCCAGCTCAGGCTGACACTACTGACGTCTCCCAGCTCAGGCTGACACTACTGACGTCTCCCAGCTCAGGCTGACACTACTGACGTCTCCCAGCTCAGGCTGACACTACTGACGTCTCCCAGCTCAGGCTGACACTACTGACGTCTCCCAGCTCAGGCTGACACTACTGACGTCTCCCAGCTCAGGCTGACACTACTGACGTCTCCCAGCTCAGGCTGACACTACTGACGTCTCCCAGCTCAGGCTGACACTACTGACGTCTCCCAGCTCAGGCTGACACTACTGACGTCTCCCAGCTCAGGCTGACACTACTGACGTCTCCCAGCTCAGGCTGACACTACTGAAGTCTCCCAGCTCAGGCTGACACTATGAAGTCTCCCAGCTCAGGCTGACATTGGTGAAGTCTTCCAGCTCAGGCTGACATTGGTGAAGTCTTCCAGCTCAGGCTGACATTGGTGAAGTCTTCCAGCTCAGGCTGACATTGGTGAAGTCTTCCAGCTCAGGCTGACATTGGTGAAGTCTCCCAGCTCAGGCTGACATTGGTGAAGTCTTCCAGCTCAGGCTGACATTGGTGAAGTCTTCCAGCTCAGGCTGACATTGGTGAAGTCTTCCAGCTCAGGCTGACATTGGTGAAGTCTTCCAGCTCAGGCTGACATTGGTGAAGTCTTCCAGCTCAGGCTGACATTGGTGAAGTCTTCCAGCTCAGGCTGACATTGGTGAAGTCTTCCAGCTCAGGCTGACATTGGTGAAGTCTCCCAGCTCAGGCTGACATTGGTGAAGTCTTCCAGCTCAGGCTGACATTGGTGAAGTCTTCCAGCTCAGGCTGACATTGGTGAAGTCTTCCAGCTCAGGCTGACATTGGTGAAGTCTTCCAGCTCAGGCTGACATTGGTGAAGTCTTCCAGCTCAGGCTGACATTGGTGAAGTCTCCCAGCTCAGGCTGACATTGGTGAAGTCTTCCAGCTCAGGCTGACATTGGTGAAGTCTCCCAGCTCAGGCTGACACTGGTGAAGTCTTCCAGCTCAGGCTGACATTGGTGAAGTCTTCCAGCTCAGGCTGACATTGGTGAAGTCTCCCAGCTCAGGCTGACATTGGTGAAGTCTTCCAGCTCAGGCTGACATTGGTGAAGTCTTCCAGCTCAGGCTGACATTGGTGAAGTCTTCCAGCTCAGGCTGACATTGGTGAAGTCTTCCAGCTCAGGCTGACATTGGTGAAGTCTCCCAGCTCAGGCTGACATTGGTGAAGTCTTCCAGCTCAGGCTGACATTGGTGAAGTCTCCCAGCTCAGGCTGACATTGGTGAAGTCTCCCAGCTCAGGCTGACATTGGTGAAGTCTTCCAGCTCAGGCTGACATTGGTGAAGTCTTCCAGCTCAGGCTGACATTGGTGAAGTCTCCCAGCTCAGGCTGACATTGGTGAAGTCTCCCAGCTCAGGCTGACATTGGTGAAGTCTTCCAGCTCAGGCTGACATTGGTGAAGTCTCCCAGCTCAGGCTGACATTGGTGAAGTCTCCCAGCTCAGGCTGACATTGGTGAAGTCTCCCAGCTCAGGCTGACATTGGTGAAGTCTCCCAGCTCAGGCTGACATTGGTGAAGTCTCCCAGCTCAGGCTGACATTGGTGAAGTCTTCCAGCTCAGGCTGACATTGGTGAAGTCTTCCAGCTCAGGCTGACATTGGTGAAGTCTTCCAGCTCAGGCTGACATTGGTGAAGTCTCCCAGCTCAGGCTGACATTGGTGAAGTCTCCCAGCTCAGGCTGACATTGGTGAAGTCTTCCAGCTCAGGCTGACAAATTTCAACACTTTGTATGGGCATCATCCTGTATGATGAAATATGACAGGAAAACATAACTAATTTTTGTTCCCACTGTGTAACTATCATATAGAATAGTGTAGCAACACACTGCTGGTGTTCCCACTGTGTAACTATCATATAGAATAGTGTAGCAACACACTGCTGGTGTTCCCACTGTGTAACTATCATATAGAATAGTGTAGCAACACACTGCTGGTGTTCCCACTGTGTAACTATCATACAGAATAGTGTAGCAACGCACTGCTGGTGTTCCCACTGTGTAACTATCATACAGAATAGTGTAGCAACACACTGCTGGTGTTCCCACTGTGTAACTATCATACAGAATAGTGTAGCAACACACTGCTGGTGTTCCCACTGTGTAACTATCATATAGAATAGTGTAGCAACACACTGCTGGTGTTCCCACTGTGTAACTATCATACAGAATAGTGTAGCAACACACTGCTGGTGTTCCCACTGTGTAACTATCATATAGAATAGTGTAGCAACACACTGCTGGTGTTCCCACTGTGTAACTATCATACAGAATAGTGTAGCAACGCACTGCTGGTGTTCCCACTGTGTAACTATCATACAGAATAGTGTAGCAACGCACTGCTGGTGTTCCCACTGTGTAACTATCATACAGAATAGTGTAGCAACGCACTGCTGGTGTTCCCACTGTGTAACTATCATACAGAATAGTGTAGCAACGCACTGCTGGTGTTCCCACTGTGTAACTATCATACAGAATAGTGTAGCAACGCACTGCTGGTGTTCCCAGTGTGTAACTATCATACAGAATAGTGTAGCAACATACTGCTGGTGTTCCCAGTGTGTAACTATCATACAGAATAGTGTAGCAACATACTGCTGGTGTTCCCAGTGTGTAACTATCATACAGAATAGTGTAGCAACATACTGCTGGTGTTCCCAGTGTGTAACTATCACACGAGGACACACGGAATACAACAGGTGGCTACCTGCAGCAGGACTGGAGTCCCTAACACAGTGCTCCTTGGCTGCCACCATCCACCTGCCTGCCTTCTCTGCCCGCACTTACCATCATTTTATTCCACGAATGTTAACAAAATCGGCTACTTAATAATAATAATAATAATAATAATAATAATAATAATAATAATAATAATAAATATTAGTAATAATAGTAGAAGTAGAAGTAATAGTATTAGTAGTAGTAGTAGTAGTAGTAGTAGTAGTAGTAGTAGTAGTAGTAGTAGTAGTAGTAGTAGTAATAATAATAATAATAATAATAATAATAATAATTATTATTATTATTATTATAATATTTAAAATAATATCAATAACATCACTGCCATCACCACCACCACAACTAGTATCACCACCGCAACTAGTATCACCACCACAACCAGTATCACCACCACAACCAGTATCACCACCACAACCAGTATCACCACCACAACCAGTATCACCACCACAACCAGTATCACCACCACAACCAGTATCACCACCACAACCAGTATCACCACCACAACCAGTATCACCACCACAACCAGTATCACCACCACAACTAGTATCACCACAACTAGTATCACCACCACAACCAGTATCACCACCACAACCAGTATCACCACCACAACCAGTATCACCACCACAACCAGTATCACCACCACAACCAGTATCACCACCACAACTAGTATCACCACCACAACTAGTATCACCGCCACAACTAGTATCACCACCACAACCAGTACCACCACCACAACCAGTATCACCACCACAACCAGTATCACCGCCACAACCAGTATCACCACCACAACTAGTATCACCGCCACAACTAGTATCACCACCACAGCCAGTATCACCACCACAACCAGTATCACCACCACAACCAGTATCACCACCACAACTAGTATCACCGCCACAACCAGTATCACCACCACAACTAGTATCACCACCACAACCAGTATCACCGCCACAACTAGTATCACCACCACAGCCAGTATCACCGCCACAACTAGTATCACCACCACAACCAGTATCACCGCCACAACTAGTATCACCACCACAGCCAGTATCACCGCCACAACTAGTATCACCACCACAACCAGTATCACCGCCACAACCTGTACCACCACCACAACCAGTATCACCACCACAACCAGTATCACCACCACAGCCAGTATCACCACCACAACCAGTACCACCACCACAACCAGTATCACCGCCACAACCAGTACCACCACCATAACCAGTATCACCACCACAACCAGTACCACCACCACAACCAGTATCACCGCCACAACCAGTACCACCACCACAACCAGTATCACCACCACAACCAGTATCACCGCCACAACCAGTATCACTACCACAACCAGTATCACCACCACAACCAGCATTACCACCACAACCAGTATCACCACCACAACCAGTATCACCACCACAACCAGTATCACCACCACACCCAGTATCACCGCCACAACCAGTATCACCGCCACAACTAGTACCACCACCACAACCAGTATCACCACCACAACCAGTACCACCACCACAACCAGTACCACCACCACAACCAGTATCACCACCACAACCAGTATCACCGCCACAACCAGTATCACCACCACAACTAGTATCACCGCCACAACTAGTATCACCACCACAACCAGTACCACCACCACAACCAGTATCACCACCACAACCAGTATCACCGCCACAACCAGTACCACCACCACAACCAGTATCACCACCACAACCAGTATCACCGCCACAACCAGTATCACCACCACAACCAGTATCACCACCACAACCATTATCACCACCACAACCAGTATCACCACCACAACCAGTATCATCACCATTACCACCAACCAGTATCACCGCCACAACTAGTACCACCACCACAACCAGTATCACCACCACAACCAGTATCACCACCACAACCAGTATCACCGCCACAACCAGTATCACCACCACAACCAGTATCACCACCACAACCAGTATCACCGCCACAACCAGTATCACCGCCACAACTAGTACCACCACCACAACCAGTATCACCACCACAACCAGTATCACCACCACAACCAGTACCACCGCCACAACCATTATCACCACCACAACCAGTATCACCACTACAACCAGTATCACAGTCACAACCAGTACCACCACCACAACCAGTATCACCACCACAACCATTATCACCACCACAACCAGTATCACCACTACAACCAGTATCACAGTCACAACCAGTACCACCACCACAACCAGTATCACCACCACAACCATTATCACCACCACAACCAGTATCACCACCACAACCAGTATCACCGCCACAACCAGTATCACCGCCACAACTAGTACCACCACCACGACCAGTATCACCACCACAACCAGTATCACCACTACAACCAGTATCACAGTCACAACCAGTATCACCACCACAACCAGTATCACCACCACAACCATTATCACCACCACAACCAGTATCACCACTACAACCAGTATCACAGTCACAACCAGTATCACCACCACAACCAGTATCACCACCACAACCAGTACCACCACCACAACCAGTATCACCACCACAACCATTATCACCACTACAACCAGTATCACCACCACAACCAGTATCACCACCACAACCAGTATCACCACTACAACCAGTATCACCACCACAACCAGTATCACCACAACCACCACTACGAACATCAGTTTCGCCCCCCACACACACACTTTACCAACCCTCCCTCCGTCAACACACTCAACAACACAAGTGAACCAACAATGCCACCAAACACCATCCCAATCACTTCAAGACTACCATCACCACCACTACCATCACCACCACTATCCTCATGACCACTATCACCACCACTACCACCATCACCACTACCATCACCACTACTACCACCACCACCACTACCATCACCACCACTACCCTCATCACTACTATCACCACCACTACCACCATCACCACTACCATCACCACCACTACCCTCACCACCACTATCACTGCTACCATCGCCACTACTATCACCACCTCTACCATCACCACCACTTCCATCACCACTACCATCACCACCACTACCATCACCACCACTATCCTCATGACCACTATCACCACCACTACCACCATCACCACTACCATCACCACCCTCACCACCACCACCAATGCTACCATTACCACTACTATCACCACCACTACCACCATCACCACTACCATCACCACTACTACCATCACCACCACTACCACCATCACCACTACCATCACCACCACTACCCTCATCACTACTATCACCACCACTACCACCATCACCACTACCATCATCACCACTACCCTCACCACCACTATCACTGCTACCATCACCACTACCATCACCACTCCTACCACCACACTCTCCCTTCTATTCAACATAACCTAACTCGTGCCCCTTACAATGTACTTAACACTGTGACAGACACCCACTCCATCACCTCACTTTGCTCCTCCACATCCCCCCTCCCCTCTCCTCCCCCTTACAACAGGAGCACTTGTAACTCCTGGAATTAGAGACCAGTTGAGGCACCACCAGTGCTCAGGTGCCTGGCTGTCTTAATGTCCAGGTGAAGATAATCTGACCTTCAAGTTATGACTGATAATAATAATACTTATCTGCTACCAGACCTGTTTCTCTCTCAGGCCTACTGACCCCACCCTGACCCCATCCCCCAGCGTGCAGTGACACCTGCAGGTAAGCTAAGCTAATACACGACAGCCTCCACTAAGGTACATTAGAAGTCTGCTAAACGTTTTGCACTCTGGCAAGACTGTTAATGTATGAACTCACCAATATGTATTAACTTATTGTTACAGGGGTCGATTCGCAGCTCCTGGACCTGCCTCTTCGCTGGTCGCTACAAGGTCCACTTTCTCCAGGCTTCAAGACACTTGTCGAACCTCTTCTTAAAGCTATGTATGAATCTCGTCTCTACCACTTCACTTTCCAGGTCGCTCCACTTCCTGAAGAAATACTTCCTAACATTCCTATGATTGTCAACGGTATGTATACTTATAGACTACCTAACAACATTATAGACAGGCTCCCTGGCCATGCTGACGTCACGTGACTCCCCCAACGTAGGCTAGAGCTCCCGGTCAACACCCAGGCTAGCTATGGAAAGAGGCAGACAGACTCTGCTTCCATCACAACCCACTGTTACAAGATTCATCGGCATTTACAACTTCCAGTTGTGCTCTCTTGTTCCTGCATCCCATCTCTGAGACATTCTGTCCCAGCTCACCTTGTGAATTCCTCTTGGTATTCTGCACGTCGTTATCATATCCCCCATAGTCCTCATGTCCTACAGTGTTTTCGGGTTGAGTTCCCTTAACTTCTCGTCATATGACATACCTCTTAGCTCCGGGACTAGTCTTGTTGCAAACCTTTTGATATACTTGACCAGATGTGGGTTCCATACTGGTGCTGCATACTCCAGTATGGTCCTGACGTATACGGTGTACAGTGTTGTTAATAACTCCTTACTTGTAAGTCGAAAAACTATTCTTAGATTTGTCAGACACACATTTACTGCAGCATTTATTTCGTTGATGTGCACCTCAATGGTTATACAGGATTATGGTACTCACCCTAAGGTCCTCCTTGACTGAGGTTACCAGCTCTCGCAACCCCCCCCCCCCCCGCGCCTGTACTCACCTATTTGTGGTTGCAGAGGTCGATTCATAGCTCCTGGCTCCGCCTCTTCACTGATCGCTACTAGGGCCTCTCTCTCTCTCTCTGCTCTATGAGATTTATCATACCTCATCTTAAAACCATGTATGGTTTCCGCCTACACTACGTCACTCTCCAGGCTATTCCACTTCCTGACAACTCTATGACTAAAGAAATACTTCCTAACATCATTTTGACTCATCCGAGTCTTCAACTTCCAATTGTGACCCCTTGTTTCTGTGTCCCATCTCTGCAACATCCTGTCTTTGTCCCCCTTGTCTACTTCGCGCAGTATTTTATATGTCGTTACCATATCTACCCTGACCCTCCTGTCCTCCACTGTCGTCAGGCCAATTTCCCTTAACCTTTCTTCGTAGGACAATCCCCTCAGCTTGCTGCAAACCTTTGCACTTTCTCTAATTTCTTGACGTGCTTGACCAGGTGTGGATTCCAAACTGGTGCTGCATACTCCAGTATGGGCTTGACGTATATAGAGTACAGAGTCTTGAACGATTCCTTACTGAGGTATCAGAACGCTATCCTAAGGTTTGCCAGACACCCGTATGCTGCAGCAGTTATCTGATTGATGTGCGCCTCAGGAGATATGCTCAGTGTTATACTCACCCCAAGATCTTTTTTCTTGAGTGAGGTTTGCAGTCTTTGGCCACCTTAGACTATATACTCTGTCTGCGGTCTTCTTTGCCCTTCCCCGAACTTCATGACTGTGTATTTGTGTGTGTGTGTGTGTGTGTGTGTGTGTGTGTGTGTGTGTGTGTGTGTGTATATATATGTGTGTGTGTGTGTGTGTGTGTGTGTGCGTGTGTGTGTGTGTGTGTGTGTGTGTGTGTGTGTGTGTGTGTGTGCATGTGTGTGTGTGTGTACTCACCTAGTTGTGGTTGCAGGGGTCGATTCATAGCTCCTGGCTTTTGTTAGTTAGTTACCATTTTGTCCTAGGCACATGTCGATTAGACACTAGGCCTGTTGTGTGTGTGTAGGTGTGTAGGCGTGTGTGTGTGTTAGTTACCATTTGGTCCTAGGCACATGTCGATTAGACACTAGGCCTGTTGTATGTGCAGGCATATGTGTGTGTGTGTGTGTGTGTGTGTGTGTGTGTGTGTGTGTGTGTGTGTGTGTGTGTGTGTGTGTGTGTGTGTGTGTGTGTGGTTGTTTATCTGTCTCCTGCCATATTTACCTGTGACTCAGAGAGGTGGTTGCCATGCTTCATGTATATAACTATTACATTTAAAATTTTGCACAGGTCGGCAAGTATCCACAGTAATAAACTACACAAGAAGTGCCGCCACACGTGTAACTCTGGCAGCTGCCACTGACTACACCAGTGTAAGGGACACCTGCGTCAAGCCTAACAAGACCGAGGTTGGTTCAGGGGCACAACTGTTGAATTTCAACAAGTTGTTAAGACATTTGTTGGCCATTACCGAGTCATTGAACGTATAAGTGGGAATATATACAAAGTTGGTGTTCTTGTCACTGGTCTATGTCAAGTGTCTTACTCAGACCAAATGAATCGTGTCAGTGACGATGTTCAACACCTTCCTGACACTGAGAGAGATAATGTAGTGTTTGAACAACCTTCTGACTCTACAGTCTTCTTCCGACCTACCCACCGACTCTCTCTCACCTTCATCTGACAAGCTGACTAGCACGACACAAGCTGACTAGCACGACACAAGCTGATTAGCACGACACAAGCTGATTAGCACGACACAAGCTGACTAGCACGACACAAGCTGATTAGCACGACACAAGCTGATTAGCACGACACAAGCTGACTAGCACGACACAAGCTGACTAGCGCGACACAAGCTGACTAGCACGACACAAGCTGACTAGCACGACACAAGCTGACTAGCGCGACACAAGCTGACTAGCACGATACAAGCTGACTAGCACGACACAAGCTGACTAGCGCGACACAAGCTGACTAGCGCGACACAAGCTGACTAGCACGACACAAGCTGACTAGCACGACACAAGCTCATTAGCATGACACAAGCTGACTAGCACGACACAAGCTGACTAGCACGACACAAGCTGATTAGCACGACACAAGCTGACTAGCACGACACAAGCTGATTAGCACGACACAAGTTGACTAGCGCGACACAAGCTGACTAGCACGACACAAGCTGATTAGCACGACACAAGCTGACTAGCACGACACAAGCTGATTAGCACGACACAAGCTGACTAGCACGACACAAGCTGATTAGCACGACACAAGCTGACTAGCACGACACAAGCTGACTAGCACGACACAAGCTGATTAGCACGACACAAGCTGACTAGCACGACACAAGCTGACTAGCGCGACACAAACTGACTAGCGCGACACAAGATGACACAAGCTGACTAGCGCGACACAAGATGACACAAGCTGACTAGCGCGACACAAGACGACACAACCTGACTAGCGCGACACAAGATGACACAAGCTGACTAGCGCGACACAAGATGACACAAGCTGACTAGCGCGACACAAGCTGACTAGCACGACACAAGCTGACTAGCGCGACACAAGCTGACTAGCGCGACACAAGCTGACTAGCACGACACAAGTTGACTAGCGCGACACAAGCTGACTAGCGCAACACAAGCTGACTAGCATGACACAAGCTGACTAGCGCGACACAAGCTGACTAGCGCGACACAAGCTGACTAGCACGACACAAGCTGACTAGCGCGACACAAGCTGACTAGCGCGACACAAGATGACACAAGCTGACTAGCGCGACACAAGCTGACTAGCACGACACAAGCTGACTAGCGCGACACAAGCTGACTAGCGCGACACAAGCTGACTAGCGCGACACAAGCTGACTAGCACAACACAAGCTGACTAGCGCGACACAAACTGACTGCGCGACACAAGATGACACAAGCTGACTAGCGCGACACAAGCTGACTAGCGCGACACAAGATGGCACAAGCTGGCTAGCACGACACAAGCTGACTAGCGCAACACAAGATGGCACAAGCTGACTAGCGCGACACAAGATGACACAAGCTGACTAGCGCGACACAAGACGACACAAGCTGACTAGCGCGACACAAGATGGCACAAGCTGACTAGCGCGACACAAGACGACACAAGCTGACTAGCGCGACACAAGATGGCACAAGCTGACTAGCGCGACACAAGATGACACAAGCTGACTAGCCCGACACAAGATGGCACAAGCTGACTAGCGCAACACAAGATGACACAAGCTGACTAGTGCGACACAAGATGGCACAAGCTGACTAGCGCGACACAAGATGGCACAAGCTGACTAGCGCGACACAAGATGGCACAAGCTGACTAGCGCGACACAAGATGACACAAGCTGACTAGCACGACACAAGATGACACAAGCTGACTAGCGCGACACAAGATGGCACAAGCTGACTAGCGCGACACAAGATGACACAAGCTGACTAGCGCGACACAAGACGACACAAGTTGACTAGCGCGACACAAGATGACACAAGCTGACTAGCGCGACACAAGACGACACAAACTGACTAGCGCGACACAAGATGACACAAGCTGACTAGCGCGACACAAGACGACACAAGCTGACTAGCGCGACACAAGACGACACAAGCTGACTAGCGCGACACAAGATGACACAAGCTGACTAGCGCGACACAAGACGACACAAGCTGACTAGCGAGACACAAGATGACACAAGCTGACTAGCGCGACACAAGACGACACAAGCTGACTAGCGCGACACAAGACGACACAAGCTGACTAGCGCGACACAAGACGACACAAGCTGACTAGCGCGACACAAGACGACACAAGCTGACTAGCGCGACACAAGACGACACAAGCTGACTAGCGCGACACAAGATGACACAAGCTGACAAGCGCGACACAAGACGACACAAGCTGACTAGCGCGACACAAGATGACACAAGCTGACTAGCGCGACACAAGACGACACAAGCTGACTAGCGCGACACAAGACGACACAAGCTGACTAGCGCGACACAAGATGACACAAGCTGACTAGCGCGACACAAGATGACACAAGCTGACTAGCGCGACACAAGACGACACAAGCTGACTAGCGCGACACAAGATGACACAAGCTGACTAGCGCGACACAAGATGACACAAGCTGACTAGCGCGACACAAGATGGCACAAGCTGACTAGCGCGACACAAGATGACACAAGCTGACTAGCGCGACACAAGACGACACAAGCTGACTAGCGCGACACAAGATGACACAAGCTGACTAGCGCGACACAAGATGACACAAGCTGACTAGCGCGACACAAGATGACACAAGCTGACTAGCGCGACACAAGACGACACAAGCTGACTAGCGCGACACAAGACGACACAAGCTGACTAGCGCGACACAAGATGACACAAGCTGACTAGCGCGACACAAGCTGACTAGCGCAACACAAGCTAACACAAGCTGACTAGCGCGACACAAGCTGACACAAGCTGACTAGCGCGACACAAGCTAACACAAGCTGACTAGCGCGACACAAGATGACACAAGCTGACTAGCGCGACACAAGCTGACTAGCGCAACACAAGCTAACACAAGCTGACTAGCGCGACACAAGCTGACACAAGCTGACTAGCGCAACACAAGCTAACACAAGCTGACTAGCGCGACACAAGCTAACACAAGCTGACTAGCGCGACACAAGATGACACAAGCTGACTAGCGCGACACAAGACGACACAAGCTGACTAGCGCGACACAAGACGACACAAGCTGACTAGCGCGACACAAGATGACACAAGCTGACTAGCGCGACACAAGCTGACTAGCGCAACACAAGCTAACACAAGCTGACTAGCGCAACACAAGCTGACTAGCGCAACACAAGCTAACACAAGCTGACTAGCGCGACACAAGCTAACACAAGCTGACTAGCGCGACACAAGCTCAGGTTGAGACAAATCATGGCTGTAAGACCAAGAACTATTATGTGTGTTACCACAGATGAGATGCAGCATCCTGGGACTCCAGTGTTCGCTCTGGTGTTCACACTGCTGATGATACTTGTATAATGGCAGATCCAGGCTTCAATGTACATAGTCTTAAGTCTAACAAAATTGTCTAATGTTAAGTTCGAAGGCAATCAAAAAAAGTAAAAAAAAAAATATAAATAAATATAAATGAGTGTAGCCAAATAATCATATTAACATCCGTAGTGACTTTGACCGTATCTGAGAAAGATTGTCAGTGAGAAATATTGTCAGGGTGAGAAATATTGTCCTACTCTATACTGGGCCCATTTTCGCATTGCCTATGGGACATGATTCTTTTTTTATACAACTGTGTGTGTGTGTGTGTGTGTGTGTGTGTGTGTGTGTGTGTGTGTGTGTGTGTGTGTGTGTGTGACCAATGTCTTGGAGTAATATGTGACTGTGTCTCATCGGAGTATTGTTATGGCTCCACCAGTGATGTTTCCATGAGTCCTGGATCCTGACACACTGTTGTTGACGTTCCTTTTATAAATGTTCTCATCCATCAACAAATCAGCTCTGTTCCAGACTATGGAACAGAACTTCTCCAGGCTGAGGGACTGATAACCTCAAATCTACGACTTCAAGGGTGATGGACTGATTACATTGTCTTCACATCCCTACTGCTCCTGCCTACTTTCTGTACTCGATTGAAGAAGCCTACTGTGTAGGCGAAACGTTTCGGAATAAAGTTACCTAAATATTGTTTATGTGTCTTACCTACCAAATCACGGTCCGGGTGGGTATCGAACTCACGGCAAATGAGTCGTGTAACTCACCGTGGTTTGTTTGCAATAGTGTTATTACGAGTCTCATTCATAATATGTAGAACAACTCATTATTGTCAATCAACTAATTTGTGTACATTACTGAGTATTCAACTGATTTACTCATTGTTGTAAGCTGCAATGATAAGTTTTGCCTTGTGCTAGTTTTGAACTTCCAGCTCCGTGTGTCACTGCTTAGTACTGTAGTTAAGAGGTCGCCCAGATGTAGCGGTGTCGAGCTGTCATAGTTGTTTACGGTACCTCGGGTATGACTACTTCCACCGGGGAATAAAGGATACCAGTGACAATGTCTTCGTCTGCTACACGACTCTCACCTGACGACACTATATAAGCGCCGGTCTTAATCCTGTGCTTTAGACTCTTCAAGACTACGGTGGTGAAACTCCAAGGCTGAGGGACTGATTACCTCATATTTTGCATATAGTTCTACAATCTTCCTATTATGTCGCTGAATCTGTATTGATAAATCCACTAGATGGCGAAACATCAACAAATAAAGATACCCAGATGCTGCACATGTGTCTAATTCTTCGCTTAGTAAATCTCGTAGTTAGGTCAGGTAAGGTTTGTCAGGAAACAGGACAAGTGTTTCCTGACGCGGGTCTTAGTCAGATGATGACCCGCCTTTGGAGCTTTGGTCATCTGACCGAGGCCTTCCGCTGGCTTACCGGTTCACCCCTTTAAAAATAATGGTCATTTATAACCAATTCTAGGGTTATTAGTCCCGTAGTGTTTTCATCAGTGTGTGAAAACGTCAGTCAGGGTCAGTGTCCATTAAAAAATGAACACACCATTCTCGCCTTTATGTTAGCGACACTTTTTCAATACATGCATAGTAGGTACTCTAGGAGGCTCACTGACTCTGCACAGGCCCAGAGTACTCAATTTAAACTCCGAGGACATGAGAACACGATGGGTATTTCTTATTTTCCTGCCACAAGTAGGACACATTAACTGCCTGTCGACAGGGCAGCAAAGAACAATACCGCGGCTAAAACAATGCTGTGACTGGAACAATATCGAATCTGGAACAATTCCCAACTGATCCACGACTTCGAGATCAATCTTTAGCCAAGGTCTGGGTCGGTCCTGGACCAATATCAAGTCACGACACAGTAACTGATTATGGTCCAGGACTGACCGAAATCTTGTTTACAAGACTCTGTGATGAATAGAGCAATCACCAACAGCTTGGAGGGCCAGGATGCTGTTGATCGCCAGATCACGATTAACGGATGGAGGGTCGAGTCTCCAGCACTCCCTGCATTGCATAACCCTCACGGGTTTAGCGCCTTACTAAAAAACGAACGTACAATTCGTGGGTTATGTGCAACAAAGCCACGAGACTGATGGGAAAACCAGCTGCATAAGCATCAATGCAGTGGCTTTGCTGCACAACCATTATCGCTTGCTGCGAAAGCCATTGCATTGTGGGTTACTTGCAATCTAGCTGCAGACGAGGGGGTTGAACCAAACAAAGAAACTGCAATAAATGCACATATATGCCAACCAAAACAAACAAAAATAAACTTCAGAGACACTGAAAAGACTGAAGTTGTTTGTTAAGTCTAGCCAGAGTTGCAACAGATCAGCCAAGGTAGCAAGACACTGTATAATGAGAGAAATATAAACAATTGTGATGGTTTTAAAAACCGACAAGTTGAAGATTGAGACACTTATGCAACATATGGGAATCCCATATGTTGCATAAGTGTCTCAATCTTCAAATATAAACAAGTAAAGCACAATAAAAGCAGTGAGAATATAATGGCAAGAACAATAGCGAGACAAAGACAGAGAGACAGAGAGATCAAAAGAGAAGTCGATGGAACACAACGTGAAGATATTTGACCCATCAGACAAACACAACAGCAGATGAAAGAGGCAGAATCTTATAAAAAGTAATATAAATAAGTTGAAGATTGAGACACTTATGCAGCATATGGGAATCTTTATTCAGGAAACGTTTCGCCACACAGTGGCTTCATCAGTCCAATACAAAGAGGAAGGCGTAAGAAGAGGAGGAGTATGAGGTAATCAGTCCCTCAGCCTGGAGTCGATGTGTTCAGTCCATCAATCTTGTAGAATGTACAGCATAGGGCCGTAGACGTGGCTATAGACTGTAGTGAGGTGAGGTGAAGCAGGCGGAGGCGGGGTCATAGCGGTACCATCCACTAGTCGAAGTAGGTCTTCGTCCAAAAGTTGAACAAGTGTTGAAGAATTCTTTGTAACAAGATCCCATCATGGGGTGGAAGGTACGGGAGTATTTATAGTCATGTTCAGAATGTTGAGGTCAGGTGGAGAATGCTGCATCTGATGATCTGCCGGGTGGAGTTATAGAGTCTTGGGTAGCTTGGCAGGGGTATTGGACAAGTTGTGAGTAGACCTTCTGCAGTGTTCTATGTTCTTATGTGGGATAGCGATGAAGAAGTTTCTTGGCGAGTGGTTCAGCTATGTTATAAAAGCCGTTGTTCTGGTTGAAATTGTTGGTTATAGAGATAAGTGATGATTCCAGGATTCTTCGGTATTGAGTGTTGTCTTCTGTGGCGATAAGTTTTGAGTTTCTGTAGTTAATTAAATGGTTGTGTGAATTGCGATGTTGTACACAGGCGTTCCTTGTATCGTCAGTCCTGCTTGCATATTGGTGTTCTGAAATACGTGTTTGGAGGTCTCTTTATGTTTCGCCCACATATAATTTGTTGCAGTCATTACAAGGGATTATGTGTACCCCTGCAGAGGATGGAGCTTGTCCTGTCTATTACTGGTGATGTCCTTGATGGTCGTGGTTGTGGAGGTAGATACTTGGAATGATGTATTGGAAAAGATGTTGGAAACATGTTTGGCAATGGAGTTGGTGGGGAGGACTATGTATCTCTTCTCGGCAGTGTCTTCTCTGGGTGTGTTGAAGATGTTTAATGCCCGCCGTCTGCAGTCTCTGATGAAGTGACGAGGATAGTGGAGTTTAGAAAATACTTGTTCAATTATAGTGCATTCTTCCTCAAGGAACTCATTGCTGCAGATTCTGAGTGCACGCAGAAAGAAGCCTATAATTACATCAACACACCCAGAGAAAACACTGCCGAGAAGAGATACATAGTCCTCCCCACCAACTCCATTGCCAAACATGTTTCCAACATGTAAAGTAAAAGGACACAAGTGCAACTAATGTGACATTTATTGTGGCAACGTTTCGCTCTCCAGGAGCTTTATCAAGCTCCTGGAGAGCGAAACGTTGCCACAATAAATGTCACATTAGTTGCACTTGTGTCCTTTTACTTTACATATTGTCGGTAATTCTACCAACTTTATTACATGTTTCCAACATCTTTTCCAATACATCATTCCAAGAATCTACCTCCACAACCACGACCATCAAGGACATCACCAGTAGTAGACAGGACAAGCCTCTATCCTCTGCAGGGGTACACATAATCCCTTGTAATGACTGCAACAAATTATATGTGGGCGAAACATCAAGAGACCTCCAAACACGTATTTCAGAACATGATTGAGGTGTATAAATGGAAGACAGGAATAAATAAAGGGGATGTAAATAGCGTGTTGAAAATATCTAGCCTAGACAGGACTCGCAGCAATGGTTTTAAGTTGGAAAAAATCAGATTCAGGAAGGATATACGAAAGTACTGGTTTTACTAATAGAAATGTGGATGAGTGGAACAAACTCCCAAGTACAGTTATTGAGGCTAAAACGTTGTGGAGTTTTAAAAATAGGTTAGATAAATAAATGAGTGGGTGTGGGTGGGTGTGAGTTGGACCTGATTATCTTGTACTACTAGGTCAGTTGCCGTGTTCCTTCCTTAAGTGAATGTGACCTGACCTGACTAGGTTGGGGCATTGGCTTAAGCCGGTAGGAGACTTTGACCTGCCTCGCATGGGCCAATAGGCCTGCTGCAGTGTTCCTTCTTTCTTATGTTCTTATGTGTGTGAGTGACTAACAGTGTGGGACAGTGTGTGAGTGACTAACAGTTTGGGACAGTGTGTGAGTGACTAACAGTTTGGGACAGTGTGTGAGTGACTAACAATGTGGGACAGTGTGTGAGTGACTAACAGTGTGTGAGGTGAGACTAACAGTGTGTGAGGTGAGACTAACAGTGTGTGAGGTGAGACTAACAGTGTGTGAGGTGAGACTAACAGTGTGTGAGGTGAGACTGACAGTGTGTGAGGTGAGATTAACAGTGTGTGAGGTGAGATTAACAGTGTGTGAGGTGAGACTAACAGTGTGTGAGGTGAGACTAACAGTGTGTGAGGTGAGACTAACAGTGTGTGAGGTGAGACTAACAGTGTGTGAGGTGAGACTGACAGTGTGTGAGGTGAGATTAACAGTGTGTGAGGTGAGACTAACAGTGTGTGAGGTTAGACTAACAGTGTGTGAGGTGAGACTAACAGTGTGTGAGGTGAGATTAACAGTGTGTGAGGTGAGACTAACAGTGTGTGAGGTGAGATTAACAGTGTGTGAGGTTAGACTAACAGTGTGTGAGGTGAGACTGACAGTGTGTGAGGTGAGATTAACAGTGTGTGAGGTGAGAATAACAGTGTGTGAGGTGAGACTAACAGTGTGTGAAGTGAGATTAACAGTGTGTGAGGTTAGACTAACAGTGTGTGAGGTGAGACTAACAGTGTGTGAGGTGAGATTAACAGTGTGTGAGGTGAGATTAACAGTGTGTGAGGTGAGATTAACAGTGTGTGAGGTGAGATTAACAGTGTGTGAGGTTAGACTAACAGTGTGTGAGGTGAGATTAACAGTGTGTGAGGTGAGATTAACAGTGTGTGAGGTGAGATTAACAGTGTGTGAGGTGAGATTAACAGTGTGTGAGGTTAGACTAACAGTGTGTGAGGTGAGATTAACAGTGTGTGAGGTGAGATTAACAGTGTGTGAGGTGAGACTAACAGTGTGTGAGGTGAGATTAACAGTGTGTGAGGTGAGACTAACAGTGCGTGAGATGAGATTAACAGTGCGTGAGGTGAGATTAACAGTGTGTGAGATGAGACGAACAGTGTGCAAGGGATTCACAAGCACAGTACTGCGCTATATTTGTGAATATCGTGTGCAAGCAGACACGGTTTACACACATGGTATTGTCGGAGGTCGCAGAGTTGGTTGGGTGGAGAGGGAGGGAGGGAGGGAGGGAAGATGGGAGGGTGTGTGGGATGGAGGGACACAGGGAGGGAGGGGGGCGAAATGATAAGAGTTACTGAGTATTACCAAGACAATGTTTCGCTCTATGAAGAGCTTTATCAAGCCATGTGTCTGTGTAGAGCTTTATCAAGCCATGTGTCTGTGTAGAGCTTTATCAAGCCTTGTTTCTCTCTGTGTAGAGCTTTATCAAGCCATGTGTCTGTGCAGAGCTTTATCAAGCCGTGTTTCTCTCTGTGTAGAGCTTTATAAAGTCACGTTTCGCTCTGTGTAGAGCTTTACCGAGCCACGTTTAGCAGTGTAGAGCTTTATCAAGCCATGTTTTGATAAAGTATTTCCTGGATCTTGTTCGACTATGTTGGGCTCCATGCTGGTGCTGGTTATTCAAGGATCAGTTCAGCACATTTGGTAAATGATCCATTAAAGGATGCATTGTTTGAAATTCTACATGAAGTGAACACGATAACAGATCAACGGTGAACGAAGGCATGTAATGCCTACCGTCACCGTAGCCAACACAGTGACTACTATACTACGTAAATCCAACATGGATATTCCTGTATTCGCCGTATTAACTATCCTTCACGAGGGTTTCCACACCCTAAAGAGGATCTGAGGACGCAGGAGTCAACAGGATACCCTGTGGAGGATGTGTTGAAGTTCACACCGGAGAAACTGGTAGGCTTTTTCCTATGCGAGTAAAGTAACACAAGTACACCTGAAGAGTGGGTAATATAAATAACACATGTCTACAACATGTGTGATGAGTAAGACCCATGTGCAACAGTTGGGTATGTTTATTGTTGAAACGTTTCGCCTACACGGTAGGCTTTCTCAGTCAAATACAGAGTCAGCAGGAGTAGCGGAGAAGGAAAGAAGACGTATTTGAGGTGGTCAGTCCCTCAGCCTGGAGAAGAGTTCAGCTCCATGGTCTGAATACTCTTTTCCAGGTTAAGGGACTGACCACCTCAAAATGGCGTGACAAAACCGTGTCCTTTTACCTAACATATTCGAAAATTATACCAACATTATTACGACCTTTGCAAGGCTAAAAATCTTAGAGTAGCGTTCAAAAATCTCAACAAAGAACCTTTAGGACTCTGTAAACACGGTACGTCAGGCACCTCCCAGAGTATGCAGCCCCAGCTTGGAGCCTCGTCTGATTAAGCACTTTCAAAAGCTTGAAAATGTGTGATTTTTGCAGCCAGACTACCCACGAACTTGAAGCCGAACCTGACGATTCTGGAAGAGAGGAGGACACGGGAGGACATGATCACGACGTACAAAGTACTCAGAGGAATTGGTCAAGCTCATAAGAAAATTTTTTTTTTGTACAATAAGTACCAGGTATAAGAAACATTGATGGAAGTGAAAAAAATAGTCACTGGGATATTAAGAAGTATTTTTTTTAGGTTGGAAAGTGAAGTGAACTGTGTGGAAATGACGGAGATGAACTACACAGTTTCAAAGTAGGACAGGACTCATCTAGGCTAGACGCCAATGATGGTTGTTGATGAAAGTTAAGAAGCGAGGCCAAGAACCGTGAATCGACTCCCGCAAATGCAAATTAGCGAGCACATGTCATGTAGGCTCACTAACACACATCTTGTAGACTCACTAGCACACATCTTGTAGACTCATTAACAGACATCTTGTAGACTCACTAACACACATCTTGTAGGCTCACTAACACACATTTTGTAGACTCATTAACAGACATCTTGTAGACTCACTAACGCATTTTGTAGGTTCACTAACACACATCTTGTAGGCTCACCAACATACATCTCTTTGGCTCATACACAGAGACAAATACAGCAAGCAAAAACAAGTGACCTTAACACGCCCTGTTGGTTGCAAGCAGTAAGGAGAATTCGCCGAGACGCCAGAATAGCCGGGGAGCCGCTGGCTGTCCTTCCACACTCCAGAAGCAGATAGTGATCACCAGTGGATGACACCATCACCCACTTTGTTCCTACCCCCATCAACCTCCTCCCCACCCACACACAACATACCCTCCTACTTCCCCCAACCTCGCCACACCCATCCCCAACTCTCCACTCAGCTCAACACTCACCCCAACTTTCCTCGTCAGAGCCTCTAACCCTATTTTCCACTTCCCTCTTAACACCCATCCCCCTTCCATACATTACTGAAATCCCTCTACCTCACTGTCCAAAATAGTCGTCGTTCAGAATAGTATTTATATAAGACTGACGCTGTCGTTTCAACTTCTCTTCCACCCATACTTGAACCCCCGTCCATCCCATAGTCATAGTGGAATACTTGACCATATCATCAACACTACTCTGAAATCAACCAGCTCTGGCTGACACATTTCATTACCTTATGTATGAAATCCATCCTGTGTGGTGGAATATGAGAGGGACACATAGTCTGCTTGCTTGCTTGCTTGATAATAATAATAATAATCTTTATTTCTACAAGTACATGATACAACTTATACAAACCTAAGTGACATCAATGACGTACTATATAGAAAGCCCCTGATTAAGCAGGGGATTACAATATAGATTAATTTTGTCCCCAGGACAAACACTAACACCCAGCTTACCTACGTGCTGCTAGGTGAACAGGGACACCAGGTGTCTTAAGGAAACACTTCCAATATTCTCACAGGGGAGGTATCATTGAGAGCAGAGTAACAGCATACTGCAGCTCATCCTAATTAAAATACTGACATCATTCTTCCTCTAATCATTCACAGTAATCATACACACAGATGTTCAAAGTATGTGGTCAGTCCTACGGTCACTTTCTTCAGCATAATGTGTTTTGTTGTCCACTTACTGAGAAATGCAGAGATAGCATAATAACCTATATGATATGCCAAGATATCTTATTAATGAAAATAAGATACCAGACATATTGACTATCGTAAATTTGCTTGTAACAGAAGAAACATAAGTAAATATTTGCAGGTACACACCTGTGAACTCTTAACCAGACTAGTTCCCAGGCCTAGTGTGTATCCACATGATCCAAAAGATGGACATGAGGTACACAATAAACTAGCCACTACCATCCATAGGATGGCTATGATGTACATAATAAACTAGCCACTACCATCCATAGGATGGCTATGATGTACATAATAAACTAGCCACTACCATCCACAGGATGGCTATGATGTACATAATAAACTAGCCACTACCATCCACAGGATGGCTATGAGGTACATAATAAACTAGCCACTATCATCCACAGGATGGATATGAGATAAATAATAAACTAGCCACTATCATCCACAGGATGGATATGAGATAAATAATAAACTAGCCACTATCATCCACAGGATGGCTATGAGGTACATAATAAACTAGCCACTACCATCCACAGGATGCATATGAGGTACATAATAAAGTAGCCACTATCATCCACAGGATGCATATGAGGTACATAATAAACTAGCCACTATCATCCACAGGATGCATATGAGGTACATAATAAACTAGCCACTATCATCCACAGGATGCATATGAGGTACATAATAAACTAGCCACTATTATCCACAGGATGCATATGAGGTACATAATAAACTAGCCACTATTATCCACAGGATGCATATGAGGTACATAAACTAGCCACTATTATCCACAGGATGCATATGAGGTACATAATAAACTAGCCACTACCATCCATCCCAAGCCAACCCCACTACACCCACCTAACTGCAGTCCACCTAATACATAAATGACCCGCATATAGGACCAAAACGTCGTGGTAAGTCTATGTGCGGGTTATTTGTGTATTGCTCCAGTCACGGTACTGTGCATTCTTCTCCGTCCGCCCAGTAACACCCGCCACAACCACCTGTCCTCAAGGCATCCATCCATACACAACCTCCTATTCCCCGCCCTCACCACACCACGCCCACACCCACAACCACCCACCTCTGCTCACAACCACCCACCTCCGCCCACAACCACCCACCTCCGCCCACCACCCGTACTCAGATAATTGCAGCGCCTCCATCACTGTGTTTACATGCAACACAATAGAAAAGTTGTACGAGTGGGCGCAGAACCTGCCGACCTTCTTGCCCACCCTCCCTTCCCTCCACATAACCCTCCCTCCCTCTACATAATTACCCTCCCTCCCTCCACCTACCACCCTCCACAAAACTACCCTCCCTCCACTAACTACCTTCCCTCTTACACTGTCAACCCCCCGGCAGTTTTCCTTACTGCAACATGGATGACAAACTACAAACCAGCCTGGATAACGAGACAGCTGAGTGAGATCATGGACCAAACAACATAACACACACAAGTAATTCTAACAAGTGGTAAGTCCAGAGACGATACCAACTACATACTCCTTTAAAAAATGTCCTAAACCTTAGATAAATGTCTTTTACCACATTTTGTCGGCATCACCAGATCATTTCTCAAAAGAAAATAGAAAGAAAAGATAAAGTCGACAATATTAAGTGAGAATATAAAGAAAGTTCGGCTTGAAATACGAACTCTCTCTCAAAATATACCAAGAGAAAAAGAGGTGAAAGTAATGAGAGGACTTCCAGCCAGAGATAACAGTAGAATGGCTAGTCGGTTAATTGGCCTTGAAGGCTATCGACCACACGAGAGTCATTAAGGATGCTTGTCACCTGTTAATCACCAGACAGCAATACACTGCTCTGTGTATTATATATCCTGTGGTGGTAGTATGACCAACGTGTAGAATTAGACACATGTGCAACATCTAGGTATCGTTAATGTAAACATTTCGCCATCCAGTGGCTTTATCAATATATATTCAAGGACATAATTGGAAGACAGTAGAACTATATACAAAAGATGAGGTAATCAGTCCTTCAGCCTTGGAGCTGGTGAAGAGCACCGTAGTCGTGCAGGCTCTGAACAACAGGCATGAAGACTGCCGCTTATATACTGGCCACTGGATAATGAAATGTCTACAATAAAGATACCCATACATTGCACATTTGTCTGATTCTTCATCTTATCGGTACTGTATACCATACATGTACAGCTTGACCAGCAGCAACATAGAACTACCAGGACACTCCGCACAGCCTCCACCTTCCAATGTACACTAACACTTGTTCTCTCTAGGCTAGAATACTGCTGTACATTAACATCTCCATACAAAGCAGGTGAAATCGCAGATCTAGAGAGTGTACAGAGATCCTTTACTGCACGTATAAGTTCTGTCAAGCACCTTAACTACTGGGAACGCTTGGAAGCACTTGACTTGTACTCGTTGGAACGCAGGAGGGAGAGATATATCATAATCTACACTTGGAAAATCCTGGAAGGAATGGTCTCAAATCTGCACACAGAAATCACTCCCTACGAAAGTAAAAGACTGGGCAGGCGATGCAAAATGCCCCCAATAAAAAGTAGGGGCGCCATTGGTACACTAAGAGAAAACACCATAAGTGTCCGGGGTCCAAGACTGTTCAACAGCCCCCCATCAAGCATTAGGGGAATTACCAATAAACCCCTGGCTGCCTTCAACAGAGAGCTAGACAAATACCTAAAGTCAGTGCCGGATCAGCCGGGCTGTGGCTCGTACGTTGGACTGCGTGCGGGCAGCAGTAACAGCCTAGTTGATCAGGCCCTGATCCACCGGGAGGCCTGGTCATGGACCGGGCCGCGGGGGCGTTGACCCCCGGAATAACCTCCAGGTAACATTCTTCTCTGTACTGGACTGAGGAAGTCACTGGTGGGCGAAAAGTTTCCACAAAGATACCTGAGTGTTGCATAAGTCTTATTCTTCAACTTGTCGGTTTTCTGAGCCATTCATCTGCAGTATTTACACATCAACGTGACACTTACATCGTCAAGTTACAACTTGCTGTATGGTCGGAAATCGCTTTTGGAAAGGGTTGGACAAGTGGGTGGGTGGGAATGGTTGGTTCTGAGAATAACCTGCCTAGTTTGGGCCAGTAGGCCTACTGCAGTGTTCTTCCATTCTCATGTTTTGATCTCCATCATCCTGTCTCAACATAGCAACACAACTGACCATTTAACGCATCAAGCGAACTGAACAAATTGGCTGTTTTCAAGAAGGAACTCGACAAATTCCTCAAAGTCAGTTCCTGATGAGCCTAGCTGTGGTGCACACGTTGGACTGTGAGTGGCGGACACCAACAGCTTAATCAATCAAGCCAGCAACCAAAAAAACCTAGTCTGTGGCCGGGCAGCAGATGATAGACGGTCTAGACATTAACAAGGAAGCAAGGTGCCTGACTACACCATGCTGCTCGTAGGTAACCTGTGCCTGTAGACCATTCTGGGGGACTGCCCCCTCCCCCTCCCCTTGTCTGGTCCCAGACCACACCTCCTGGTTGACAGCCTCATTAACAAGGCTATCGGCCCTAACCCCATGTAGTCAAACGCGTGGTGTATATACACTGAGATATACCTCTCTGTGTATATACACTGAGAGTGATATACCTCTCGGTGTATATACACTGAGATATACCTCTCTATGTATATACACTGAGAGATATATACCTCTCGGTGTATATACACTGAGATATACCTCTCTGGGTATACAGACTGAGACATACCTCTCGGTGTGTGTATATACCGTGTGTCATTAGGTACGGCAGCAGGTCCCTGAGTACGTATCTGCCTGGAGCAACTACGTGAGTAGCAGTTTCGAGTGGAGAAACGAGCGAAGTGTGTCGGTCAGAGTGTATAAGATTGGCGGAGCTCACTCAGTGTTATTCACTGCCTCCAAGAACCGTGACGTCACACACCAGTCATCACCACATCCAGCGGTTGTGACGTCACGGAGGTATGTGTGACGTCACACACCGGTCATCACCACATCCAGCGGTTGTGACGTCACGGAGGCATCTGTGACGTCACATACCAGTCATTACCACATCCGGAGGTTGTGACGTCACAGCAGACACACTGATGATACCTGGAGGTTACCTGGAGGTTATTCCGGGAATCAACGCCACCGCGGCCCGGTCCATGACCAGGCCTCCCGATGGATCAGTATATGTACAAGGTACACAGACCGTAGCTGACATCAGTGACATACTATATAGAAAGCTCCTTGTTATGCAAAATATTTCGGGCAAATTAAGTCAATTTTTGTTCCCAGGATGCGACCCACACCTGCCGACTAACACCCAGGTACCTGTTTTACTGATAGGTGAGCATGGACAGCAGGTGTCTTAAGGAAACACGTCCTAATGTGCTCATTTGTACCAGGGATCGAACCAAGGATCTCAATGTGTTAGCTAAGTGCGACAGCGATCGAGCTACGGGACTTAGTAGCCAGGTTTAGGCTTGGTTACAAGCACTTCTGGTAGTCTGACAGACACAGGCTGACTGATGTAGTAGCCAGGCTTAGGCTTGGTTACAAGTACTTCTGGTAGTCTGACAGACACAGGCTGACTGATGTTGTAGTAGCCAGGCTTAGGCTTGGTTACAAGTACTTCTGGTAGTCTGACAGACACAGGCTGACTGATGTTGTAGTAGCCAGGCTTAGGCTTGGTTACAAGTACTTCTGGTAGTCTGACAGACACAGGCTGACTGATGTTGTAGTAGCCAGGCTTAGGCTTGGTTACAAGTACTTCTGGTAGTCTGACAGACACAGGCTGACTGATGTTGTAGTAGCCAGGCTTAGGCTTGGTTACAAGTACTTCTGGTAGTCTGACAGACACAGGCTGACTGATGTTGTAGTAGCCAGGCTTAGGCTTGGTTACAAGTACTTCTGGTAGTCTGACAGACACAGGCTGACTGATGTAGTAGCCAGGCTTAGGCTTGGTTACAAGTACTTCTGGTAGTCTGACAGACACAGGCTGACTGATGTTGTAGTAGCCAGGCTTAGGCTTGGTTACAAGTACTTCTGGTAGTCTGACAGACACAGGCTGACTGATGTTGTAGTAGCCAGGTTTAGGCTTGGTTACAAGTACTTCTGGTAGTCTGACAGACACAGGCTGACTGATGTTGCAGTAGCCAGGTTTAGACTTGGTTACAAGTACTTCTGGTAGTCTGACAGACACAGGCTGACTGATGTTGTAGTAGCCAGGCTTAGGCTTGGTTACAAGTACTTCTGGTAGTCTGACAGACACAGGCTGACTGATGTAGTAGCCAGGCTTAGGCTTGGTTACAAGTACTTCTGGTAGTCTGACAGACACAGGCTGACTGATGTTGTAGTAGCCAGGCTTAGGCTTGGTTACAAGTACTTCTGGTAGTCTGACAGACACACAAATGATGATTAAACTAAATACAAAGTATGTGGTCAGGCCTATGGTCACTATCTTGAACACTATGCGCATTATTGTCCACTGATTGTGGATTACAGAGGCAGTATAATAACGTATGTAACATGTCAAAATATCTTATTCATGAAAATAAGACACCAGACATATCTATATACAATGAGATATATAAAACTGTCAGCGAATATACAGAGAACAATTCTGCATATACATTGTGACATGTACAACTATATATATATATATATATATATATATATATATATATATATATATATATATATATATATATATATATATATATATATATATTCAACAAGTCGGTCGTCTCCCACCGAGGCAGGGTGACCCAAAAAAAGAAAGAAAATCCCCAAAAAGAAAATACTTTCATCATCATTCAACACTTTCACCACACTCACACATTATCACTGTTTTTGCAGAGGTGCTCAGAATACAACAGTTTAGAAGCATATACATATAAAGATACACAACATATCCCTCCAAACTGCCAATATCCCAAACCCCTCCTTTAAAGTGCAGGCATTGTACTTCCCATTTCCAGGACTCAAGTCCGACTATATGAAAATAACCGGTTTCCCTGAATCCCTTCACTAAATATTACCCTGCTCACACTCCAACAGATCGTCAGGTCCCAAGTATCATTCGTCTCCATTCACTCCTATCTAACACGCTCATGCACGCTTGCTGGAAGTCCAAGCCCCTCGCCCACAAAACCTCCTTTACCCCCTCTTTCCAACCCTTTCGAGGACGACCCCTACCGCTCTTTCCTTCCCCTATAGATTTATATGCTTTCCATGTCATTCTACTTTGATCCATTCTCTATAAATGACCAAACCACCTCAACAACCCCTCTTCTGCCCTCTGACTAATGCTTTTATTAACTCCACACCTTCTCCTAATTTCCACACTCCGAATTTTCTGTATAATATTTACACCACACATTGCCCTTAGACAGGACATCTCCACTGCCTCCAACCGTCTCCTCGCTGCTGCATTTACCACCCAAGCTTCACATCCATATAAGAGTGTTGGTACTACTATACTTTCATACATTCCCTTCTTTGCCTCCATAGATAACGTTTTTTGACTCCACATATACCTCAACGCACCACTCACCTTTTTTCCCTCATCAATTCTATGATTAACCTCATCCTTCATAAATCCATCCGCCGACACGTCAACTCCCAAGTATCTGAAAACATTCACTTCTTCCATACTCCTCCTCCCCAATTTGATATCCAATTTTTCTTTATCTAAATCATTTGATACCCTCATCACCTTACTCTTTTCTATGTTCACTTTCAACTTTCTACCTTTACACACATTCTCAAACTCATCCACTAACCTTTGCAATTTTTCTTTAGAATCTCCCATAAGCACAGTATCATTAGCAAAAAGTAACTGTGTCAATTCCCATTTTGAATTTGATTCCCCATAATTTAATCCCACCCCTCTCCCGAACACCCTAGCATTTACTTCTTTTACAACCCCATCTATAAATATATTAAACAACCATGGTGACATTACACATCCCTTTCTAAGACCTACTTTTACCGGGAAGTAGTCTCCCTCTCTTCTACACACCCTAACCTGAGCCTCACTATCCTCATAAAAGCTCTTTACAGCATTTAGTAACTTACCACCTATTCCATATACTTGCAACATCTGCCACATTGCTCCTCTACCCACTCTATCATATGCCTTTTCTAAATCCATAAATGCAATAAAAACTTCCCTACCTTTATCTAAATACTGTTCACATATATGCTTCAATGTAAACACTTGATCTACACATCCCCTACCCATATATATATATATATATATATATATATATATATATATATATATATATATATATATATATATATATACTACTGTATGTAATGATTCTTGATGCAGAACTCAGATCCTTTTCCTTGGATCATACCTGACTGCCTACCACTCTGCAGGTGTTGTATGACCCACTAGGTGTTTATCGTTCCTGGTGACTATAATAGCAGGGTGTATGTATGAGGGCTACAAGCAAGAGACCTGGACAACAACGGTTAAGGTCTGGCTTGATATCATCACCAGAGTGGTCTGGACCAGTTTTTGCGGCACACGTCTTCACCACCCTGGTAACCTGCCCCAGGGCCCCTAACTCTCTCCCTCCTAGGGGCCCCTTACGATCTGCCTCCTAACACGCACGATGAATGGTTTGAAAAACCGACAAGTTGAAGATTGAGACACTTATGCAGCATATGGGAATCTTTATTCAGGAAACGTTTCGCCACACAGTGGCTTCATCAGTCCAATACAAAGAGGAAGGCGTAAGGAGAGGAGGAGAATGAGGTAATCAGTCCCTCAACCTGGAGACGATGTGTTCAGTCCATCAATCTTGTAGAATGTACAGCATAGGGCCGTAGACGTGGCTTATATACTGTAGTGAGGTGACGTGAAGCAGATGGAGGCGGGGTCATAGTGGTACCATCCACTAGTCGAAGTAGGTCTTCGTCCAAAGGTTGAACAAGTGTTGAAGAATTCTTTGTAACAAGACCCCATGATGCTGCCGTGTCTGACAGTTGTGATGAATGGTTTGAAAAACCGACAAGTTGAAGATTGAGACACTTATGCAGCATATGGGAATCTTTATTCAGGAAACGTTTCGCCACACAGTGGCTTCATCAGTCCAATACAAAGAGGAAGGCGTAAGGAGAGGAGGAGAATGAGGTAATCAGTCCCTCAACCTGGAGACGATGTGTTCAGTCCATCAATCTTGTAGAATGTACAGCATAGGGCCGTAGACGTGGCTTATATACTGTAGTGAGGTGACGTGAAGCAGATGGAGGCGGGGTCATAGTGGTACCATCCACTAGTCGAAGTAGGTCTTCGTCCAAAGGTTGAACAAGTGTTGAAGAATTCTTTGTAACAAGACCCCATGATGCTGCCGTGTCTGACAGTTGTGATGAATGGTTTGAAAAACCGACAAGTTGAAGATTGAGACACTTATGCAGCATATGGGAATCTTTATTCAGGAAACGTTTCGCCACACAGTGGCTTCATCAGTCCAATACAAAGAGGAAGGCGTAAGGAGAGGAGGAGAATGAGGTAATCAGTCCCTCAACCTGGAGACGATGTGTTCAGTCCATCAATCTTGTAGAATGTACAGCATAGGGCCGTAGACGTGGCTTATATACTGTAGTGAGGTGACGTGAAGCAGATGGAGGCGGGGTCATAGTGGTACCATCCACTAGTCGAAGTAGGTCTTCGTCCAAAGGTTGAACAAGTGTTGAAGAATTCTTTGTAACAAGACCCCATGATGCTGCCGTGTCTGACAGTTGTGATGAATGGTTTGAAAAACCGACAAGTTGAAGATTGAGACACTTATGCAGCATATGGGAATCTTTATTCAGGAAACGTTTCGCCACACAGTGGCTTCATCAGTCCAATACAAAGAGGAAGGCGTAAGGAGAGGAGGAGAATGAGGTAATCAGTCCCTCAACCTGGAGACGATGTGTTCAGTCCATCAATCTTGTAGAATGTACAGCATAGGGCCGTAGACGTGGCTTATATACTGTAGTGAGGTGACGTGAAGCAGATGGAGGCGGGGTCATAGTGGTACCATCCACTAGTCGAAGTAGGTCTTCGTCCAAAGGTTGAACAAGTGTTGAAGAATTCTTTGTAACAAGACCCCATGATGCTGCCGTGTCTGACAGTTGTGATGAATGGTTTGAAAAACCGACAAGTTGAAGATTGAGACACTTATGCAGCATATGGGAATCTTTATTCAGGAAACGTTTCGCCACACAGTGGCTTCATCAGTCCAATACAAAGAGGAAGGCGTAAGGAGAGGAGGAGAATGAGGTAATCAGTCCCTCAACCTGGAGACGATGTGTTCAGTCCATCAATCTTGTAGAATGTACAGCATAGGGCCGTAGACGTGGCTTATATACTGTAGTGAGGTGACGTGAAGCAGATGGAGGCGGGGTCATAGTGGTACCATCCACTAGTCGAAGTAGGTCTTCGTCCAAAGGTTGAACAAGTGTTGAAGAATTCTTTGTAACAAGACCCCATGATGCTGCCGTGTCTGACAGTTGTGATGAATGGTTTGAAAAACCGACAAGTTGAAGATTGAGACACTTATGCAGCATATGGGAATCTTTATTCAGGAAACGTTTCGCCACACAGTGGCTTCATCAGTCCAATACAAAGAGGAAGGCGTAAGGAGAGGAGGAGAATGAGGTAATCAGTCCCTCAACCTGGAGACGATGTGTTCAGTCCATCAATCTTGTAGAATGTACAGCATAGGGCCGTAGACGTGGCTTATATACTGTAGTGAGGTGACGTGAAGCAGATGGAGGCGGGGTCATAGTGGTACCATCCACTAGTCGAAGTAGGTCTTCGTCCAAAGGTTGAACAAGTGTTGAAGAATTCTTTGTAACAAGACCCCATGATGCTGCCGTGTCTGACAGTTGTGATGAATGGTTTGAAAAACCGACAAGTTGAAGATTGAGACACTTATGCAGCATATGGGAATCTTTATTCAGGAAACGTTTCGCCACACAGTGGCTTCATCAGTCCAATACAAAGAGGAAGGCGTAAGGAGAGGAGGAGAATGAGGTAATCAGTCCCTCAACCTGGAGACGATGTGTTCAGTCCATCAATCTTGTAGAATGTACAGCATAGGGCCGTAGACGTGGCTTATATACTGTAGTGAGGTGACGTGAAGCAGATGGAGGCGGGGTCATAGTGGTACCATCCACTAGTCGAAGTAGGTCTTCGTCCAAAGGTTGAACAAGTGTTGAAGAATTCTTTGTAACAAGACCCCATGATGCTGCCGTGTCTGACAGTTGTGATGAATGGTTTGAAAAACCGACAAGTTGAAGATTGAGACACTTATGCAGCATATGGGAATCTTTATTCAGGAAACGTTTCGCCACACAGTGGCTTCATCAGTCCAATACAAAGAGGAAGGCGTAAGGAGAGGAGGAGAATGAGGTAATCAGTCCCTCAACCTGGAGACGATGTGTTCAGTCCATCAATCTTGTAGAATGTACAGCATAGGGCCGTAGACGTGGCTTATATACTGTAGTGAGGTGACGTGAAGCAGATGGAGGCGGGGTCATAGTGGTACCATCCACTAGTCGAAGTAGGTCTTCGTCCAAAGGTTGAACAAGTGTTGAAGAATTCTTTGTAACAAGACCCCATGATGCTGCCGTGTCTGACAGTTGTGATGAATGGTTTGAAAAACCGACAAGTTGAAGATTGAGACACTTATGCAGCATATGGGAATCTTTATTCAGGAAACGTTTCGCCACACAGTGGCTTCATCAGTCCAATACAAAGAGGAAGGCGTAAGGAGAGGAGGAGAATGAGGTAATCAGTCCCTCAACCTGGAGACGATGTGTTCAGTCCATCAATCTTGTAGAATGTACAGCATAGGGCCGTAGACGTGGCTTATATACTTATATACTGATTACCTCATTCTCCTCCTCTCCTAACGCCTTCCTCTTTGTATTGGACTGATGAAGCCACTGTGTGGCGAAACGTTTCCTGAATAAAGATTCCCATATGCTGCATAAGTGTCTCAATCTTCAACTTGTCGGTTTTTCAAACCATTCATCACAACTGTCAGACACAGCAGCATCATGGGATCTTGTTACAAAGAATTCTTCAAAACTTGTTCAACCTTTGGACGAAGACCTACTTCGACTAGTGGATGGTACCACTATGACCCCGCCTCCGCCTGCTTCACCTCACCTCACTACAGTATATAAGCCACGTCTACGGCCCTATGCTGTACATTCTACAAGATTGATGGACTGAACACATCGACTCCAGGTTGAGGGACTGATTACCTCATTCTCCTCCTCTCCTAACGCCTTCCTCTTTGTATTGGACTGATGAAGCCACTGTGTGGCGAAACGTTTCCTGAATAAAGATTCCCATATGCTGCATAAGTGTCTCAATCTTCAACTTGTCGGTTTTTCAAACCATTCATCACAACTGTCAGACACAGCAGCATCATGGGATCTTGTTACAAAGAATTCTTCAAAACTTGTTCAACCTTTGGACGAAGACCTACTTCGACTAGTGGATGGTACCACTATGACCCCGCCTCCGCCTGCTTCACCTCACCTCACTACAGTATATAAGCCACGTCTACGGCCCTATGCTGTACATTCTACAAGATTGATGGACTGAACACATCGACTCCAGGTTGAGGGACTGATTACCTCATTCTCCTCCTCTCCTAACGCCTTCCTCTTTGTATTGGACTGATGAAGCCACTGTGTGGCGAAACGTTTCCTGAATAAAGATTCCCATATGCTGCATAAGTGTCTCAATCTTCAACTTGTCGGTTTTTCAAACCATTCATCACAACTGTCAGACACAGCAGCATCATGGGATCTTGTTACAAAGAATTCTTCAAAACTTGTTCAACCTTTGGACGAAGACCTACTTCGACTAGTGGATGGTACCACTATGACCCCGCCTCCGCCTGCTTCACCTCACCTCACTACAGTATATAAGCCACGTCTACGGCCCTATGCTGTACATTCTACAAGATTGATGGACTGAACACATCGACTCCAGGTTGAGGGACTGATTACCTCATTCTCCTCCTCTCCTAACGCCTTCCTCTTTGTATTGGACTGATGAAGCCACTGTGTGGCGAAACGTTTCCTGAATAAAGATTCCCATATGCTGCATAAGTGTCTCAATCTTCAACTTGTCGGTTTTTCAAACCATTCATCACAACTGTCAGACACAGCAGCATCATGGGATCTTGTTACAAAGAATTCTTCAAAACTTGTTCAACCTTTGGACGAAGACCTACTTCGACTAGTGGATGGTACCACTATGACCCCGCCTCCGCCTGCTTCACCTCACCTCACTACAGTATATAAGCCACGTCTACGGCCCTATGCTGTACATTCTACAAGATTGATGGACTGAACACATCGACTCCAGGTTGAGGGACTGATTACCTCATTCTCCTCCTCTCCTAACGCCTTCCTCTTTGTATTGGACTGATGAAGCCACTGTGTGGCGAAACGTTTCCTGAATAAAGATTCCCATATGCTGCATAAGTGTCTCAATCTTCATGGTAAAGTTTACACTGTAGGAGGCCTACTGGTCTACAATGTCAATTATAAATGATAATAAGGCTTTTTCATTAAATTGGTAAATTGCAAATAAGTCAAATATCTAAATAGTTTCCGGATGAATACTTTTTATCTTGTAATAAAGTTGGTAGAATTACCGACAATATGTAAAGTAAAAGGACACAAGTGCAACTAATGTGACATTTATTGTGGCAACGTTTCGCTCTCCAGGAGCTTTATCAAGCCTTTACAAACAATACATGGACACAGAGGGTATATATAGGCTCAGAGTGAGGTGCAATACTAGTGAGGTACCATTTCGATGTTCACTAGTGGTAGTAGTAGTAGTAGTAGTAGTAGTAGTAGTAGTAGTAGTAGTAGTAGTAGTAGTAGTAGTAGTAGTAGTAGTAGTGACAAAAGTAATACAATATGGTAGAGCAATTAATTCGTACTTGAGTAAAAGGATATAAAAGCTATTACTTGGGTAACATAAAAATAGGTTGGACAAATATAGACTGGAAAGAGGCAGCTTGTTTCAGTGTTCACTCTCTGTAATGTGCTTTGTGTAGTATAACAGGAGAGACTATGTGATGGCAGGGTTTACTGTTTTCAGGAGGATTCTTGCTAAGACTTCGGAGATGGTGAAGCTGCCGTTGTTTTGTTTAATTGTATTCGAAACAGCGATCAGTGCTGATTCGAGGCACTTGCGTCTGCGGAAATTAGTTTCTTTGATCACTAATTGGGCGTCTCTGAATTTCATGAGATGACTGGTGGAATTTCGGTGTTGTACACAGGCGTTGTTCAAGTTATCGTTCCTACATGCGTAAATGTGTTCATTGAGGCAGGTGTCGAGGTTTCTGGCTGTTTCACCTACGTAAATCTTGTCACAGCCTCCACAGGGTATAGTGTAAACTCCTGCATTGACTGGTTCGTGGTGCTTGGATTTTGTCCTGGTTATATCCTTTATTGAAGTGCTAGAAGCGATGGCGACTCTGGTGTTAACATGGAAATGTTACCTCACTAGTATTACACCTCACTCTGAGCCTTTATATACCCTCTGTGTCCATGTATTGTTTGTAATGGCTTGATAAAGCTCCTGGAGAGCGAAACGTTGCCACAATAAATGTCACATTAGTTGCACTTGTGTCCTTTTACTCTACATATTGTCGGTAAGTCTACGAACTTTATATATATATATATATATATATATATATATATATATATATATATATATATATATATATATATATATATATATATATATATATATATATATATACATGGTTTAGAAAGACACGTAAGCAAACACTATAACATATTTATTAGAAAACGTTTCGGTCCTGGGACCTTGACCACTTCTAACATACAGAGGTAGTTAGGTAAGACACATATGCAACAGTTAGGTATCTTTATTTCGAAACGTTTCGCCTACACAGACTCAAGGCACAAGCTATCCTCAATATTAAAGTTGTATTCAAAAATCTTGATACAGTAAAAAAACTTTTGATAAAGAATTCCCCCCAAAATGCTGATGGATGTGTCTATAAGATTCCTTGTAAAATTTGCGATAAAGTTTATTACGGTCAAACTGGTAAAAATCTCTAACTAAGATTAAAACAACATAAATATAGCATTAGAACTGGACAAGATTCCAATGCTCTATTTATTCATGTAAGAGATTTTAACCATCCAATTGATTTTCAAAAAGTTGAGAAAGTAGTATCAAGCAAGTCCATGGTCGACAGGAATATAATTGAATCTTGTTTCATAAAAAGCAGTTTTGACAATAATATGAATATTTCATAAGAACATAAGAACATAAGAAAGGAGGAACACTGCAGGAGGCCTGCTGGCCCATACTAGGCAGGTCCTTTACAATTCATCCCACTAACAAAACATTTACCCAACCCAATTTTCAATGCTACCCAAGAAATAAGCTCTGATATGAAAGTCCCACTCAAATCCAACCCTTCCCACTCATGTACTTATCCAACCTAGATTTGAAACTACCCAAAGTCCTAGCCTCAATAACCCAACTAGGTAGACTGTTCCACTCATCAACTACCCTATTTCCAAACCAATACTTTCCTATGTCCTTTCTAAATCTAAACTTATCTAATTTAAATCCATTACTGCGGGTTCTCTCTTGGAGAGACATCCTCAAGACCTTATTAATATCCCCTTTATTAATACCTATCTTCCACTTATACACTTCGATCAGGTCTCCCCTCATTCTTCGTCTAACAAGTGAATGTAACTTAAGAGTCTTCAATCTTTCTTCATAAGGAAGATTTCTAATGCTATGTATTAATTTAGTCATCCTACGCTGAATGTTTTCTAACGAATTTATGTCCATTTTGTAATACGGAGACCAGAACTGAGCTGCATAATCAAGGTGAGGCCTTACTAATGATGTATAAAGCTGCAGTATGACCTCTGGACTTCTGTTGCTTACACTTCTTGATATAAATCCCAGTAATCTATTTGCCTTATTACGTACGCTTAGGCATTGCTGTCTTGGTTTAAGGTTGCTGCTCACCATAACCCCCAAGTCCTTTTCGCAATCTGTATGGCTAAGTTCTACATCATTTAATTTATAAGTACTAGGGTTATGGGCACTCCCAAGCTTCAGAACCTTGCACTTATCTACATTGAACTGCATCTGCCACTTTTCTGACCAAGAATAGAGTTTGTTTAAGTCCTCCTGAAGTTCCCTAACATCTACGTTTGAATCAATTATCCTACCTATCTTTGTGTCATCGGCGAATTTGCTCATATCACTAGTAATTCCCTCATCAAGATCATTGATATATATTATAAACAACAACGGGCCCAAGACTGATCCCTGTGGAACGCCACTTGTTACAGATCCCCACTCGGATTTAACCCCATTTATGGACACTCTCTGCTTCCTGTCAGTGAGCCATGACTCGATCCACGAGAGCACTTTTCCCCCAATGCCATGGGCTGCCACTTTCTTTAACAGTCTATGGTGCGGGACTCTATCAAAAGCCTTACTAAAATCTAAGTAAATAATATCAAATTCTTTATTGTGGTCAACAGCCTCAAAAGCTTTACTGAAGAAAGTTAATAAATTAGTTAGACAAGACCGGCCTCTTGTGAATCCATGCTGAGTATCATTAATCAAGCTATGCTTATCGAGATGGCTTCTTATAATCTCAGCTATAATTGACTCTAGTAATTTGCCTACAATTGAGGTCAGGCTTATTGGGCGGTAATTTGACGGTAACGACTTGTCCCCTGTTTTAAAAATAGGAGTTACATTAGCCATCTTCCACATATCAGACACTACACCTGTTTGAAGAGATAAATTAAAAATATTAGTTAATGGTTCACAGAGTTCCATTTTGCATTCCTTAAGAACCCTTGAAAAAACCTCATCAGGACCCGGCGACTTATTTTGCTTCAGTCTGTCTATCTGCCTCACAACCATCTCACTAGTGACTGTGATGTTACATAATTTATCTTCTTCTAGCCCACTGTAAAAATTAATTACTGGAATATTGTTAGTGTCTTCCTGTGTAAAAACTGAGAGAAAATAATTATTTAAAATCAAGCACATTTCATTCTCATTGTCAGTAAGGTGCCCATAGTTATTTTTAAGGGGACCTATCTTATCTCTAACTTTTGTTCTATAGACCTGGAAAAAACTTTTTGGGTTAGTTTTAGAATCCCTAGCAACTTTAATTTCATAGTCCCTTTTAGCTTTTCTTATCCCCTTTTTAATGTCCCTCTTAATGTCAATATACTGATTCATAAGATGACCCTCACCTCTTTTGATACGCCTATAAATTCCTTTCTTATGCCCTAGTAGATATTTGAGCCTATTATTCATCCATTTTGGGTCATTTCTATTTGATCTAATTTCTTTATATGGGATAAACGCTCTTTGAGCAGCATGTATAGTGTTCAGAAAACTGTCATATTGATAGCTCTCTTCGTTACCCCAGTCAACAGATGATAAGTGTTCTTTAAGCCCATCGTAATCTGCTAAGCGAAAATCTGGGACTGTTACTGAGTTATCGCTACTATCGTACTTCCATTCAATGCTAAATGTAATTGATTTGTGGTCGCTAGCACCCAGTTCCTCTGAAATTTCTAAATTATTAACAAGGGATTCATTGTTTGCCATAACTAAGTCAAGCAGGTTATTTCCCCTTGTAGGTTCTGTCACAAACTGCTTCAAAAAACAATCCTGAAATACTTCTAAGAAGTCGTACGATTCTAAATTCCCAGTCAAGAAATTCCAATCAATATGACTAAAGTTAAAGTCTCCTAGAATTACTACATTATCGTGCCTTGTGGCCTTAACAATTTCCTCCCATAGTAGTTTCCCTTGGTCCCTATCTAAGTTAGGGGGACGGTATATCACTCCTAAAATCAGTTTTTCATGCCCCTCTGAAAATTCTATCCAAACAGACTCTGTATGTGTTACTTCAGACTTAATACCTGTTTTTATGCAACAGTTCAAGCGATCTCGGACGTACAATGCCACCCCACCCCCCCTCCCAATACTTCTATCTTCTTGGAACAATTTAAAACCCTGAATATGACATTCCGCAGGCATGTCCCGACTTTTTGAATTAAACCACGTCTCAGTTAAGGCAAATACATCAATGTTACCTACACTAGCAACTAATCTCAACTCGTCCATCTTATTCCTAGCACTACGGCAATTAGCATAATAAACATTGAAAGACTCTCCTTTCTCTTTACCCTTCCTGCTCATTTCTATTTTTCTACTAAACCTATTACCGTCTTTATCACCCAAGGTCCCTGGCTTTTCAATATCTATCTCGTTCTTATTATTACTAGTTCCCCTAGAACTCGTAATATTACTACACTGGGACTTCACTGTTTTCCTGCCAAAACCCATACCACTAACTATTCCTAGTTTAAAGTCCTAACTGCTCCCTCCACTGCAGTTGCCAGTGCTCCCACCCCACACCTAGATAAGTGAACCCCATCCCTAGCATACATGTCATTTCTGCCATAGAAGAGGTCCCAGTTGTCAATGAATGTTACCGCATTTTCCTTACAGTATTTGTCCAGCCAGCAATTGACACCAATTGCCCTGGACAACCATTCACTTCCAACTCCCCTCCTTGGCAAAATACCACATATGAGAGGGTTCCCACCCTTACTTCTAATTATTTCTATTGCTGACCTATACCTGCTAATCAGGTCCTCACTCCTACGTCTGCCAACATCGTTGCCTCCAGCACTGAGACAGATAATAGGATTGCTCCCATTACCTCTCATGATGTCATCCAGACGGCTAACAATATCCTCCATCCCAGCCCCAGGAAAGCAAACTCTCTGTCTCCTACTCCTGTCCTTCAAGCAGAACGCCCTATCCATATACCTAACTTGGCTATCCCCAACAACAACAATATTCTTACCTTCCTTAATGTCTTTCGTCGTGTCGTTCCCAGTAGTCAACTCACATTCGTCGGGTAGCACTGAGAATGTATTGGATGTTTCCACAACAGTTTCCACGGCAGTCTCTTTCTTCTTCATCGTTTCTACCTTTCCATTCGTCTTCTTGATCGTCAACTTCTTTCCCTGCTGTCCAGCCACTGACCAGTTTCCCTTCTTGACCTGAGGACTCAAAACAGGAGGACTACTACGAATCTTCTTGTTCTCCTCGGTCAATCGCCGAATTTCCAAATTCGCCAACCTCAATTCTTCCTTAAGCTGTTGGTAAAGTTGCTCGATGGAGGGCATCTTGCTTCAATTCTAGAGAGCGCGCAAACAGGTCTTCACAGAGCCAAGAATTTGGGAAGAATTTAATAATACACTGGACAAATAATAATTTTTAAATTTTCTTGGGTAGAATAGTTTGTGGGTGAGTTGTGCAAAGGACCTATCCAAGTTGGGTCGGCGCGCGTCAGGTGTTTAACCGTTGTGGGATCTGATAGTGAGGTGTTGGCCAGACCCCTTATATAGCTTCCTTGGATGCTTTACTTTCATAGTTCCTTGATAATGTGAGTAGTCACGAAAGCGCTTGGAATTTCTCTATTCTTTCAGAGTGGTTGTTTTGCATATATATATATATATATATATATATATATATATATATATATATATATATATATATATATATATATATATATATATATATATATATATATATATATATATATATATATATATATATATATATATATATATATATATATATATATATATATATATATATATATATATGTCGTGCCGAATATGTAAAACTGGTCAATTAGCAAGAACTTATTTAAAATTAAGTCCTTTCTGAAATTTTCTCTTATACGTTTAAAGATATATTTTTTTCATTAATGTTAATGAAAAATTTTTTAATTTTGCACTAAAAGAATCTTAGAAAACTTACCTAACCTTATTATAACAAGAACAATTTATTTTAGCCTAACGCAACTAAATATATTTTAGATTTGTTTACAATAATTTAATACTAAACAAACACAGTGAAATATATTTTTTTTCGTTAGGTTCAGAATGATTTTCGCGAAATTATTGCATACACAAATTTTCACTTGTCGTATATGGCAAGATGAGCGATGCTATTTAAGCCAAGATCGCAAGTTCTGCCTCTTCGGCGCGACATATATATATATATATATATATATATATATATATATATATATATATATATATATATATATATATATATATATATATATATATATATATACAGTTTACAAACTGTAGTGCAAAGCACCCTTCTGGCAAGAGAGTGATGGAGTGAATGATGGTGAAAGTTTTTCTTTTTCGGGCCACCCTGCCTTGGTGGGAATCGGCCGGTGTGTTAATATTAATATTATATATATATATATATATATATATATATATATATATATATATATATATATATATATATATATATATATATATATATATATATATATATATACTGCTTTAATTGTACTGTCTTTTGGCAATTTAAGAAAATTATCAATTAGGAATAAGTCAGTATAAGAGGGAATTTATTATTATTATTATTATTATTATTATTATTATTATTATTATTATTATTGGGAATGGCAGTGAGGTACCTGTGAGAGGTGTCGAGGATTCTTCTCAAGACATCAACAATGTGATAATTTCTTCCAAGAAAGACAACTCTCAAGAGTGGATTTAAATTGGACGAATTTATAATCCCCAGAAGTATCCTCACCCCCATCCTTCACCTACTCTCTTCCCACACCCTACCATCCTATCTCCCTCTAACCTTCCCATTCTCTCCCCTCCCTCTAGCCTTCACTTCTTCCCTTCCACTGCCTCCCACTTCTCTCTCACCCTTGTGGCATATGTTGCAAGAGAAGGGAGTAGTGTGAGGAAGGAGGGTGGGATGGGGGAGGGAGGGAGGGAGGGAGGGAGGGAGGGAGGGAGGGAGGGAGAGACGGAGGGACGGAAAGAAGGATCTTGAGGACAGAATGTTATCTTGTTTCGCGAGCACAAAAGTGGGAACACCAGCAGTGTGTTGCTACAATATTCTATATGATAGTTACACAGTGGGAACACCAGCAGTGTGTTGCTACACTATTCTATATGATAGTTACACAGTGGGAACACCAGCAGTGTGTTGCTACACTATTCTATATGATAGTTACACAGTGGGAACACCAGCAGTGTGTTGCTTCACTATTCTGTATGATAGTTACACAGTGGGAACACCAGCAGTGTGTTGCTACACTATTCTATATGATAGTTACACACTGGGAACACCAGCAGTGTGTTGCTACACTATTCTATATGATAGTTACACAGTGGGAACACCAGCAGTGTGTTGCTACACTATTCTATATGATAGTTACACAGTGGGAACACCAGCAGTGTGTTTCTACACTATTCTATATGATAGTTACACAGTGGGAACACCAGCAGTGTGTTGCTACACTATTCTATATGATAGTTACACAGTGGGAACACCAGCAGTGTGTTGCTACACTATTCTATATGATAGTTACACAGTGGGAACACCAGCAGTGTGTTGCTACACTATTCTATATGATAGTTACACAGTGGGAACACCAGCAGTGTGTTGCTACACTATTCTATATGATAGTTACACAGTGGGAACACCGGCAGTGTGTTGCTACACTATTCTATATGATAGTTACACAGTGGGAACACCAGCAGTGTGTTGCTACACTATTCTATATGGTAGTTACACAGTGGGAACACCAGCAGTGTGTTGCTACACTATTCTATATGATAGTTACACAGTGGGAACACCAGCAGTGTGTTGCTACACTATTCTATATGATAGTTACACAGTGGAACACCAGCAGTGTGTTGCTACACTATTCTATATGATAGTTACACAGTGGAACACCAGCAGTGTGTTGCTACACTATTCTATATGATAGTTACACAGTGGGAACACCAGCAGTGTGTTGCTACACTATTCTATATGGTAGTTACACAGTGGGAACACCAGCAGTGTGTTGCTACACTATTCTATATGATAGTTACACAGTGGGAACACCAGCAGTGTGTTGCTACACTATTCTATATGATAGTTACACAGTGGAACACCAGCAGTGTGTTGCTACACTATTCTATATGATAGTTACACAGTGGGAACACCGGCAGTGTGTTGCTACACTATTCTATATGATAGTTACACAGTGGGAACACCAGCAGTGTGTTGCTACACTATTCTATATGATAGTTACACAGTGGGAACACCAGCAGTGTGTTGCTACACTATTCTATATGATAGTTACACAGTGGAACACCAGCAGTGTGTTGCTACACTATCTATATGATAGTTACACAGTGGGAACACCAGCAGTGTGTTGCTACACTATTCTATATGATAGTTACACAGTGGGAACACCAGCAGTGTGTTGCTACACTATTCTATATGATAGTTACACAGTGGAACACCAGCAGTGTGTTGCTACACTATTCTATATGATAGTTACACAGTGGGAACACCAGCAGTGTGTTGCTACACTATTCTATATGATAGTTACACAGTGGGAACACCAGCAGTGTGTTGCTACACTATTCTATATGATAGTTACACAGTGGGAACACCAGCAGTGTGTTTCTACACTATTCTATATGATAGTTACACAGTGGGAACACCAGCAGTGTGTTGCTACACTATTCTATATGATAGTTACACAGTGGGAACACCAGCAGTGTGTTGCTACACTATTCTATATGATAGTTACACAGTGGGAACACCAGCAGTGTGTTGCTACACTATTCTATATGATAGTTACACAGTGGGAACACCAGCAGTGTGTTGCTACACTATTCTATATGATAGTTACACAGTGGGAACACCAGCAGTGTGTTGCTACACTATTCTATATGATAGTTACACAGTAGGAACACCAGCAGTGTGTTGCTACACTATTCTATATGATAGTTACACAGTGGGAACACCGGCAGTGTGTTGCTACACTATTCTACATGATAGTTACACAGTGGGAACACCAGCAGTGTGTTGCTACACTATTCTACATGATAGTTACACAGTGGGAACACCAGCAGTGTGTTGCTAACTATGTTTCCCTGTCATGTTCCACAACACAGGATGGGTTACACACACGAGGTAGTGAGTGATGTCACTCTGAACTGGTTGCTGTAGCTGCTGAACTGGGTTCAGCAGCTACAGCAGCTTCAAACGTTTGAGACTACTGATAAGTGGGCGGATGGAGGGTGGGTGGGAGAGATGGACCTGTCTGGGCGTGGGGGTGTGTGGGCGGAGGGTGGGAGAAGGCATGTGGGAGGGTGGGGGAAGATGGGAGAGAAGACAAGTTTCAACACGGGGAGAGGTGAGGCGGCTGCCAATACTGTGTATTTACCTATTTGAGATTGCCAGGGTTGGACCTTAGCTCCTGAGCAGGCTTGCACTATCCCTGGTCTGACGTGGTTAAGTCACACCTGCTTTTAGCCCCATGCATGGTGTGTGTGTGTGTGTGTGTCTGGAGCAACGCCCTGGGTCACACTCACCCAACAAGAATCCCTCAACAAACACTCACAACATAAACAAAACCAGAAAAGAATGCAGAGATAAATCCCTGATAATCCCACACCGCAAATCCCCCACCATTGCGGTAATCTTAACCGCAGCATCTTACACAAGAAGATTCTCTTGTGTCTCAGCCAAGATGCTTCTCCGATCTCTCTCTTCTCTTAAATAATCAATATAACCTGATGTCAGTTGATCAGGCAGTAGGCAGGTCACACGTCAGTTGAGTAGACAACAGGTCACACGCCAGTTAAACTGACAGGTCACACGCCAGTTAAGCAGACTAGCAGGTCACGCGCGTCAGATGAGCAGGCTACAGGTCACCCACAGGCTCGGTACACCCTGCCAAATCTCGACTGGTTTGAGCAGAAATTTTTAGGACCAACCCCGCCCCACCCCCCGCCCGAGACCCTGGAAGTAGTCTTCATGTTGGTCTCTATGGTGGACCCTCCCCTTCCCCCCTTTCTCTCCCCCCTCCCCCTCAGGTATTCATCAATGATGGGAAGGGAAGGTTGCTCCTCCCCCTCCCCTCTCCCCCTCCCACCTCGGGGCATCCACGTAAGCAGTATCTTTTACAGTGATCCTCTGAGCTTAGATTGGTCATCCGAGCCTCGTCCACCAGGCCAGCTGTGATGTTAAACGCTTGAGAGAGAGAGAGGGAGAGAGAGAGAGAGAGAGAGAGAGAGAGAGAGAGAGAGAGAGAGAGAGAGAGAGAGAGAGAGAGAGAGAGAGAGAGAGAGAGAGAGAGAGAGAGAGAGAGAGAGAGAGAGAGGGGGGGATAGATGGCTTTAATTACATCCTGTTCCCTATCCGTGTATCTCTTAACAATAAAAATGCTTTCAAATGAGCTGATGTAGGTAACAGCTCTTAGCTTGTCAATAAAGTTAGGAACTTTAAGCCTAAGCTTGTAAAACCCTGTGTAAAGAGAGAGAGAGTGAGAGAGTTTAAAAAAGGCGTTAAGCGAATGTTTCGGGAGTTTTGACTCAGGTTGAGTGTCCCGTAGTTCGGTCGCTAGCACACTCAGCTCTCACACTGAGGTCCGTGGTTCGATCCCCAGTGCAGGTGGAAATATTAGGATGTGTTTCCTTAAGACACCTGCTGACAATGTTCACCTAGCCTTCACAAGCCTTCTGCGAGTGATGTTTCCACCCATACCGGGGATCGACCCCCGGGCCTCAATATGTGTGAGTTGAGTGCGTTACCAATCGAGCTACGGGACAGCATGCACGAGAAATTTACATATCAGGGTGGTGGCCTCAACCCATGGTGTGTCCTAAAACTCACCACGGGTTCAAATACCACCACCTATTCCTCGATTTGTTTACAATCGTCTTATTACGATTTCGAGAGTCATGAGCCAGTTTACAGAGTTTGTGAATGCCACAACTGCTGGTGAAACTTAACCAGTGATTAATTTCTGGTCACAGATGAACCGTATTGCCACCCTAGGTGTCAACATGGCCGTACCTGGCTGATCAGACCCTGGTCCACTGGGAGGCCTGGTCAAGGACCGGGCCGCGGGGGCGTTGACCCCCGGAATACCCTCCAGGTACCAAAACTTTTAACTTCACACAGAGCACAACGTACCTATATGGATTTACTGTAGATAAAAGGTTTAGAGAACTGACAAGTTAATTTAGACACATGTGCAACACCTGGGTGTCTTTATTTGAGGAAACGTTTCGCCACACAGTGGCTTAATCAGTCCAATACAAAGAAGAATAGTGAAGAGTAGAAGGAGAGTGAAGTAATCAGTCCCAGAGCCTAGAGTAGATATAATCAGTCCAATATTGAAAACAACATTTGGATTTATCGTTTTGTGGACCATTAATAAGAAGACTGGTGCCAGGGTCCTGGTGGAGGAAGACCTCGGGAAGGCACTGTACCACTAACACTCAGACTCGACGCTTGACTCACCAAGCACGTCCTTCACACTCAATTTCCGGCAGCTAAAACGAACAGTAAATATGTTGCGTTGTGGTTACCTGTGTGTAGTTGATATCCAAAAATAAAAAAAAAAAATAAATAAAGATTCTATGCTTTATTTCTTAAAAGATAATATTTTTTTACATTTATTTTTATTATTAGTCCATGGGGACGTGGAGAAGAACTCTTCCTCCGTAAGCCATGCGAGTAAAATACCGGGAGCAAGGGGCTAGTAACCCCTTATTATCATGCTAGAATTAACTATTCAGAGTAACAATTTATCTTTCAATAAAGGAAGACTTTATTTAGCACGGTTAAGGATTAAGGATTAAGGATTAAGACGACAAGAGCTGTCGTGAGATGGGAAGGAAGAAGGATAAGGAAGGATGGAAATAACTGGAAAAGGATGGGAAGGAGAGGAAGAGGAGGAATCAAAGCAAGTGGCCCTTGCACGGTTATCTTTTTCATATAAGAACTTTACTCCACAAACTTAGAAATAGATTGCTCTGTCTGTCTTTTATTTCAGACATCATTTGTGGAAATTATGTCTGACAGCGGTACAAGGGAGTGAATGGCTGATAAAATATAACGTCAAGGGACGTGTTAGTGGGTACACAGTGAGGGACAGACTTCTGGGTGTGTAATGTGTGTAGAAGGTCGATTGATGTGTCAGATGGTTGTTGAGTGGCAGCTACAGTGAGGCTAAAACAGAGTACAAGACACGGATAAGACACGGATAACAAGCACATAAGACACGGATAACCCGCATATAGGAGAGAAGAGCTTACGACGACGATTCGTTCCGACTTGAACCATTTACAAAGTTACAGTGTGACTGTCGGACCGATACACCGTCTTAAGCTTCTCATATGTGCAGAATATTTGTGTGTTGTTCCAGTCACGGTATTGTGTCTTATGTTCTTTTCAGAGTACAAGAAGAGTGTGATCAGGTGGTATGAGAGAAGTGAAAATGAATGAAGGAATGAAAGAGGATAGTTAATGGGTGGTATAGGAAATTACTGAAAGGTGGGTGAGGGAGAGTACAGGTAATGAGAGGTATAGGACAGATGTAAGAAAGAAGTGGAACAGGTTTGTAGTTATAAGAGGGTGGGTGTGAGTGGAAACAGGAATAATTGGTGGAGTGATGAGCTTACCATAAAAGTTAATATATGTACGATTTTACAAGATAAAAACAAATGAGTTAGAGCACAAGGAGAGCAAATGAAACAATAGATGAATTTTTTAACAAACTTATGTTGAGAATAAGAAAGTGTTTCTGATGAGAGATTAATAAGCAGTAAATGGACTCACAAGTCCAGAATGAAAGAGAGATGCTGGAGAGATGGGGATGAGGAGATGCTGGAGAGATGGGGATGCTGGAGATGCTGGAGAGATGGGGATGAGGAGATGCTGGAGAGATGGGGATGCTGGAAAGATGGGGATGAGGAGATGCTGGAGAGATGGGGATGAGGAGATGCTGGAGAGATGGGGATGCTGGAGAGATGGGGATGCTGGAGAGATGGGGATGAGGAGATGCTGGAGAGATGGGGATGCTGGAGAGATGGGGATGCTGGAGAGATGGGGATGAGGAGATGCTGGAGAGATGGGGATGCTGGAGAGATGGGGATGCTGGAGAGATGGGGATGAGGAGATGCTGGAAAGATGGGGATGCTGGAGAGATGGGGATGCTGGAGAGATGGGGATGAGGAGATGCTGGAGAGATGGGGATGCTGGAGATGCTGGAGAGATGGGGATGCTGGAGAGATGGGGATGAGGAGATGCTGGAGAGATGGGGATGAGGAGATGCTGGAGAGATGGCGAGAATATTTTAATTGTTAGTTGTTTATGATAAAAAGGAGGCAGTGATTTCTTGCACTGCACAAGGAATAACATCTTGTAGGAGTAAGGAAGAGCCAGAGGTGAGTGTGGAGGAGGTGAGTGTACAGGTGCGTGTGGAGGAGGTGAGTGTAGAGGTGCGTGTGGAGGAGGTGAGTGTACAGGTGCGTGTGGAGGAGGTGAGTGTACAGGTGCGTGTGGAGGAGGTGAGTGTACAGGTGCGTGTGGAGGAGGTGAGTGTACAGGTGCGTGTGAAGGAGGTGAGTGTACAGGTGCGTGTGGAGGAGGTGAGTGTACAGGTGCGTGTGGAGGAGGTGAGTGTACAGGTGCGTGTGGAGGAGGTGAGTGTACAGGTGCGTGTGGAGGAGGTGAGTGTACAGGTGCGTGTGGAGGAGGTGAGTGTACAGGTGCGTGTGGAGGAGGTGAGTGTACAGGTGCGTGTGAAGGAGGTGAGTGTACAGGTGCGTGTGGAGGAGGTGAGTGTACAGGTGCGTGTGGAGGAGGTGAGTGTACAGGTGCGTGTGGAGGAGGTGAGTGTACAGGTGCGTGTGGAGGAGGTGAGTGTACAGGTGCGTGTGGAGGAGGTGAGTGTACAGGTGCGTGTGGAGGAGGTGAGTGTACAGGTGCGTGTGAAGGTGCGTATGGAGAAGGTGAGTGTGGAGGTGCGTGTGGAGGAGGTGAGTGTGGAGGTGCATGTGGAGGAGGTGAGTGTAGAGGTGCGTGTGGAGGAGGTGAGTGTAGAGGTGCGTGTGGAGGAGGTGAGTGTAGAGGTGCGTGTGGAGGAGGTGAGTGTAGAGGTGCGTGTGGAGGAGGTGAGTGTAGAGGTGCGTGTGGAGGAGGTGAGTGTAGAGGTGCGTGTGGAGGAGGTGAGTGTAGAGGTGCGTGTGGAGAAGGTGAGTGTGGAGGTGCATGTGGAGGAGGTGAGTGTGGAGGTGCATGTGGAAGAGGTGAGTGTGGAGGTGCATGTGGAAGAGGTGAGTGTAGAGGTGCGTGTGGAGAAGGTGAGTGTGGAGGTGCATGTGGAGGAGGTGAGTGTGGAGGTGCGTGTGGAGGAGGTGAGTGTAGAGGTGCGTGTGGAGAAGGTGAGTGTGGAGGTGCATGTGGAGGAGGTGAGTGTGGAGGTGCATGTGGAAGAGGTGAGTGTAGAGGTGCGTGTGGAGGAGGTGAGTGTAGAGGTGCGTGTGGAGGAGGTGAGTGTAGAGGTGCGTGTGGAGGAGGTGAGTGTAGAGGTGCGTGTGGAGGAGGTGAGTGTAGAGGTGCGTGTGGAGGAGGTGAGTGTAGAGGTGCGTGTGGAGGAGGTGAGTGTAGAGGTGCGTGTGGAGGAGGTGAGTGTAGAGGTGCGTGTGGAGGAGGTGAGTGTAGAGGTGCGTGTGGAGGAGGTGAGTGTAGAGGTGCGTGTGGAGGAGGTGAGTGTAGAGGTGCGTGTGGAAGAGGTGCGTGTAGAGGTGCGTGTAGAGGTGCGTGTAGAGGTGCGTGTAGAGGTGCGTGTAGAGGTGCGTGTAGAGGTGCGTGTAGAGGAAGCTAGAATGAAAAATGGGGTAAAAGAGGTGCGTCAGATGGGATTAAGACAGAGATGTTAAAAGATGTCGGAGTAATTAATTAGTGATTCATGAAGGCATTAAAGCAGACCAGAGGTGATGGTATCTAGACTGGCTGGCTGGCGGCTCACCACACTAACAACTCCACACTGCATTACGAATTTAGAAATGTCTTATGACAGTGTGGAGAAAAAATCAATATGGCAGGTGTTGCAAGTGTGAAGATGATGTTATTCAATACCGACAAGTTGATAAGCAAGACACATGTGCAATACTTTCGGAAAAAAACATACCTAAATGTTGCACATGTGTCTTACTTATCAGATGTTGCATATGTATGGAACAGGTGGCAGGTTATTACGAGCAGTACGGCAACTGAGGTTTAGACTAGGAAATGCAGGAGAGAAGGAGATTATTTTATAGTGAAAGTAAGCCTATCAATAATTATAACCATAATTTCTAAAGGGGTGGAAGGGTAAGCCAGTGGAAGGCCTCGGTCAGGTGACCAAAAGCTCCAGTTGTGGGTCATCATATGACTAAAGATCCGCGTCAGGAAAAACGTGTCCTGTTTACTGACAAACCTCACCTAGCCTAAGTAGGCCTTAGACAAGGATGTGTGCTGTCACCACGGTTGTTCACTAGGTTTGAAGATGGGGTAAAAGATGTGACCGCTAGGAGGGCGTGAAAGAGGTTCTCAGGGGCAGATGCTTGAGTATGCAGCAGGCATGTGTAAGAGACGCATTCGACACCAGTAATTTTTAAGGTTTTGACGTGCTGTTGGAGTGCGAGCAATGATAACATTTACGAAGGGAGTTAGGGTAAGCAGTTAGCCGGACTTGAGTCCTGGAGGTGGGAAGTACAGTGCCTGCAGTCTGAAGAAAGGGTGGGGACATTACAGCTGTTGAACGAATGATGGTGACTGTTTACTTCTCTGAGCCACCCAGGCTGTCAGGAGACTACCAATATACTGAAAAAATATACATTACATGAAGAGTCTTGGACTTATTAGTACTACTAGTACTACTGGTGCTAGTACTACTAATACTATTACTAGTAGTACTACTAGTACTATTACTAGTACTACTGGTGCTAGTACTACTAATACTATTACCAGTACTGCTGGTGCTATTATTACTGCTAGTACTACTGGTGCTATAGTAATTATTACCACTACAACTACCACTATTTTATTACACTGGTACTAGTGAGAGAGGTGTGTGTGGTAACAGTGTTAACACTGACACAGTGCGTGTGGCAACAGTGTTAACACTGGAGCAGTGCGTGTGGCAACAGTGTTAACACTGACACAGTGCGTGTGGCAACAGTGTTAACACTGGCACAGTGCGTGTGGTAAGTGTTAACACTGGCACAGTGCATATGGTAACATTGTTAACACTGGCACAGTGCGTGTGGTAACAGGGGTAACACTGGCACAGTGCGTGTGGTAACAGTGGTAACACTGACACAGTGCGTGTGGTAACCGTGGTAACACTGACACAGTGCGTGTGGTAACCGTGGTAACACTGACACAGTGCGTGTGGCAACAGTGTTAACACTGGCACAGTGCGTGTGGTAACAGTGGTAACACTGACACAGTGCGTGTGGCAACAGTGTTAACACTGGCACAGTGCGTGTGGTAACAGTGTTAACACTGGCACAGTGCGTGTGGTAACAGTGTTAACACTGGCACAGTGCGTGTGGTAACAGTGTTAACACTGGCACAGTGCGTGTGGTAAGATTGTTAACACTGGCACAGTGCGTGTGGTAACAGTGTTAACACTGGCACAGTGCGTGTGGTAACAGTGTTAACACTGGCACAGTGCGTGTGGTAACAGTGTTAACACTGGCACAGTGCGTGTGGCAACAGTGTTAACACTGGCACAGTGCGTGTGGCAACAGTGTTAACACTGGCACAGTGCGTGTTGTAACAGTGTTAACACTGGCACAGTGCGTGTGGCAACAGTGTTAACACTGGCACAGTGCATGTGGCAACAGTGTTAACACTGGCACAGTGCGTGTGGTAACATTGTTAACACTGGCACAGTGCGTGTGGCAACAGTGTTAACACTGGCACAGTGCGTGTGGTAACATTGTTAACACTGGCACAGTGCGTGTGGTAACAGTGTTAACACTGGCACAGTGCGTGTGGTAACAGTGTTAACACTGGCACAGTGCGTGTGGTAACAGTGTTAACACTGGCACAGTGCGTGTGGTAACAGTGTTAACACTGGCACAGTGCGTGTGGTAACATTGTTAACACTGGCACAGTGCGTGTGGTAACAGTGTTAACACTGGCACAGTGCGTGTGGTAACATTGTTAACACTGGCACAGTGCGTGTGGTAACATTGTTAACACTGGCACAGTGCGTGTGGTAACATTGTTAACACTGGCACAGTGCGTGTGGTAACAGTGTTAACACTGGCACAGTGCGTGCGGTAACATTGTTAACACTGGCACAGTGCGTGTGGTAACATTGTTAACACTGGCACAGTGCGTGTGGTAACAGTGGTAACACTGGCACAGTGCGTGCGGTAACATTGTTAACACTGGCACAGTGCGTGTGGTAACATTGTTAACACTGGCACAGTGCGTGTGGTAACAGTGGTAACACTGGCACAGTGCGTGTGGTAACATTGTTAACACTGGCACAGTGCGTGTGGTAACAGTGGTAACACTGGCACAGTGCGTGTGGTAACAGTGTTAACACTGGCACAGTGCGTGTGGCAAGTGTTAACACTGGCACAGTGCGTGTGGTAAGTGTTAACACTGGCACAGTGCGTGTGGTAAGTGTTAACACTGGCACAGTGCGTGTGGTAACAGTGTTAACACTGGCACAGTGCGTGTGGTAACATTGTTAACACTGGCACAGTGCGTGTGGTAACATTGTTAACACTGGCACAGTGCGTGTGGTAACATTGTTAACACTGGCACAGTGCGTGTGGTAACAGTGTTAACACTGACACAGTGCGTGTGGTAACAGTGTTAACACTGGTACAGTGCGTGTGGTAACAGTGTTAACACTGACACAGTGCGTGTGGTAACAGTGGTAACACTGGCACAGTGCGTGTGGTAACATTGTTAACACTGGTACAGTGCGTGTGGTAACAGTGTTAACACTGGCACAGTGCGTGTGGTAACTGTGTTAACACTGGCACAGTGCGTGTGGTAACTGTGTTAACACTGGCACAGTGCGTGTGGTAACATTGTTAACACTGGCACAGTGCGTGTGGTAACATTGTTAAGAGAATCAGTCAATTACTCGGGCTGGCGAAGCTTGTTAACTTAATATATAAATAACACAGTCGTGTCCTAAATACATCTATTAGAAAGCCGTTTGATAGACCCTCTCATCAGGTCACTATAAGCGAGAAGTATTAATTGGTGTTGTGATGATACATGGTGTAGCTGTGAGGTAGTATAATTAGTGTGTAATAACTGCATTATCATGTATGATGCGTTGAATGCGCCAGTTACCGTAAGATTGTAAATTGTGATGGATAAGTCTATCGTGTATTCGTATGATCTGGTGTTGCCCTCTACTGGAGGGATACGTGATGCACAACTAGCCACTACCGTCCTCAGGATGGGTATGAGGTACACAAACTACCTACTACTATCCATAGGATGGGTATGAGGTACACAATAAACTACCTACTACTATCCATAGGATGGGTATGAGGTACACAAACTACCTACTACTATCCATAGGATGGGTATGAGGTACACAATAAACTACCTACTACTATCCATAGGATGGGTATGAGGTACACAATAAACTACCTACTACTATCCATAGGATGGGTATGAGGTACACAAACTACCTACTACTATCCATAGGATGGGTATGAGGTACACAATAAACTACCTACTACTATCCATAGGATGGGTATGAGGTACACAATAAACTACCTACTACTATCCATAGGAAGGGCATGAGGTACACAATAAACTACCTACTACTATCCATAGGACGGGTATGAGGTACACAAACTACCTACTACTATCCATAGGATGGGTATGAGGTACACAATAAACTACCTACTACTATCCATAGGATGGGTATGAGGTACACAATAAACTACCTACTACTATCCATAGGATGGGTATGAGGTACACAAACTACCTACTACTATCCATAGGATGGGTATGAGGTACACAATAAACTACCTACTATTATCCATAGGATGGGTATGAGGTACACAAACTACCTACTACTATCCATAGGATGGGTATGAGGTACACAATAAACTACCTACTACTATCCATAGGATGGGTATGAGGTACACAAACTACCTACTACTATCCATAGGATGGGTATGAGGTACACAATAAACTACCTACTACTATCCATAGGATGGGTATGAGGTACACAAACTACCTACTACTATCCATAGGATGGGTATGAGGTACACAATAAACTACCTACTACTATCCATAGGATGGGTATGAGGTACACAATAAACTACCTACTACTATCCATAGGATGGGTATGAGGTACACAAACTACCTACTACTATCCATAGGATGGGTATGAGGTACACAATAAACTACCTACTACTATCCATAGGATGGGTATGAGGTACACAAACTACCTACTACTATCCATAGGATGGGTATGAGGTACACAATAAACTACCTACTACTATCCATAGGATGGGTATGAGGTACACAATAAACTACCTACTACTATCCATAGGATGGGTATGAGGTACACAATAAACTACCTACTACTATCCATAGGATGGGTATGAGGTACATAAACTAGGCACAAGTCACTGTGCCTGCAACAATACCGTGACTGGAACACCACATATCTCACACTTTGAAAAGGGACCGTTGAACTACTAACTGCTACTACTAGTTACCACTATTACTAGTAGTAGTAGCAGTAATTCTACTACTTATTCCCTCCTCCTTTATCCTGACCTCTCTTCTGCTCTTTTCTGCAGCTTCTCACTCGTGACTTGACAATGGTTCCTTATGGCCAGAAACGTCGTGACAACTTTCCTCTTCAAGTGTGGGTTCGATGAACACTGTGCACACACACACACACACACACACACACACACACACACACACACACACACACACACACACACACACACACACACGTCCAAGTTTAGAGTAAACACGGAGACTGAGGTCCCCGTGACGGGTGTTTACAGGAGGTGTTCCGCCCGCTGGTGTTTTACGACACAGTTTTCCCGTGTTTCCATCTCCACGGGTTTAAAGGGACATATTCTGACGGGTACATAATTAGATCTGTTTGTTTGCGTCCAGAATACGCCCAAACTGGGTCGTCTGCGTCAATCTGCGTCACTTCAACGTCTTAAGGGAGGTAGGCTATAGAGGAAGCCTGTCTTGATGGTGAGTGATAAGATGGTGCTGCCACGCCCACAACACCAGCTGGTGCTGCTATGTCCACAACACCAGCTGGTGCTGCCATTCCCACAACACCAGCTGGTGCTGCCATGCCCACAACACCAGCTGGTGCTGCTATGTCCACAACACCAGCTGGTGCTGCCATTCCCACAACACCAGCTGGTGCTGCCATGCCCACAACACCAGCTGGTGCTGCCATGCCCACAACACCAGCTGGTGCTGCCATGCCCACAACACCAGCTGGTGCTGCCATGCCCACAACACCAGCTGGTGCTGCCATGCCCACAACACCAGCTGGTGCTGCCACGCCCACAACACCAGCTGGTGCTGCTATGTCCACAACACCAGCTGGTGCTGCCATTCCCACAACACCAGCTGGTGCTGCCATGCCCACAACACCAGCTGGTGCTGCCATGCCCACAACACCAGCTGGTGCTGCCATGCCCACAACACCAGCTGGTGCTGCCATGCCCACAACACCAGCTGGTGCTGCCACGCCCACAACACCAGCTGGTGCTGCCATGCCCACAACACCAGCTGGTGCTGCCATGCCCACAACACCAGCTGGTGCTGCCATGCCCACAACACCAGCTGGTGCTGCCACGCCCACAACACCAGCTGGTGCTGCCATTCCCACAACACCAGCTGGTGCTGCCATGCCCACAACACCAGCTGGTGCTGCCATGCCCACAACACCAGCTGGTGCTGCTATGTCCACAACACCAGCTGGTGCTGCCATTCCCACAACACCAGCTGGTGCTGCCATGCCCACAACACCAGCTGGTGCTGCCATGCCCACAACACCAGCTGGTGCTGCCATGCCCACAACACCAGCTGGTGCTGCCATGCCCACAACACCAGCTGGTGCTGCCACGCCCACAACACCAGCTGGTGCTGCCATGCCCACAACACCAGCTGGTGCTGCCATTCCCACAACACCAGCTGGTGCTGCCATGCCCACAACACCAGCTGGTGCTGCTATGTCCACAACACCAGCTGGTGCTGCCACGCCCACAACACCAGCTGGTGCTGCCACGCCCACAACACCAGCTGGTGCTGCCATGCCCACAACACCAGCTGGTGCTGCCATTCCCACAACACCAGCTGGTGCTGCCATGCCCACAACAGTAGCTGGTGCTGCCATACCCACAACACCAGCTGGTGCTGCCACGCCCACAACACCAGCTGGTGCTGCCAAGCCCACAAAACCAGCTGGTGCTGCCAAGCCCACAACACCAGATGGTGCTGCCAAGCCCACAACACCAGCTGGTGCTGCCAAGCCCACAACACCAGATGGTGCTGCCAAGCCCACAACACCAGCTGGTGCTGCCAAGCCCACAACATCAGCTGGTGTTATGGGAGTGGCCACACCATCAACCCAACGGTCTCACTTCAATGACGCAAGTTTAGAAGTTTGTTCCAATTCTGGCAGTGCGGTATCCTGGCTAACGCAGCCAACGTTAAAATCACCACGTTGGTTTTTCACCAGGAAGCCTTGTCTGTGCTCTTGTGGGCAGATCCTGGCAAGACACATAAAAAGTACCAAGTGTAGAGTGTGGGGTAGAAAATTTAACGCTTGCTATGCAAAGCTCGATACAGCCATGAGAAGTATTAATGGAAGGTAGTAGAGCACTAGCTAAAAATTACAGACCATTATCCCTAACTTCCTACATTATAAAAATCTTGGAAAGTGATGAGATGCCAGATTACAAACTTTATGGAACAACACAATCTGTATAACCCCAACCAGTTTTAGATCTGGGAGATCATGCCTGTTACAGCTGCTGAACCACTATGACATAATTACAGAGGCAATGGAAGAAAACCAAAACACAGATGTGATATACAAACTTTACAAAAGCGTTTGGCAAATGCCATCATGGGGTGACTGAACACGAAATGAAGGCCATAGACATAATGGGGAAGGTACGCAGGTTGATTTTCAGGTTTCTAACACAGACTGCTAAGACTAGTAGTAAACAGAGCAAAATCCAGCATCAGTGAGGTAAAAAGCTGTTTCCCAGGGCACTGTCCTCGCACCTCTGCTGTTTCTTATCCTCACAACAGACATAGACAAAAACACTTATCACAGTTTCATATAATTTGCAGATAACACTAAAATATGCATGAAAGTCGCCTTGGTAGAAGACACTAAAAAACTGCAGGAGGATATAAATAGTTTTTTCCAGTGGGCGGTGGAAAACAGTATGACGTTCAATGGTAATAAGTTCCAGCTGCTCAGATATGGAAAGAGTAAAGAACTCAATAGGGACACTATACAAAACTTAAGATCATCAAATAGAATGAGGGGAATACATGAAAAGCCCTGGGAGAAATTATGTTGGCTGACCATTCCTTCTTAGAAAACAATGAGGCAAATGTTACAACAGTCAGGAAGAAAACAAGGTGGATAACGAAAACTTTCAAAACAAGAGAAATAGTGCCAATGGTGACACTGTTCAAATTGCTTGTGCTCCTTCATTCAGAGTATTCCACAGTGTCGACGGTCCCGTCCAGGGCAGGAGAGATACAAAAGCCTGAATAGAGACAAGAAAGTATTTAAATTACTGGAAATGTCTCAAAGTCGTAAATATGTAATCACTGTAACGGACGAGAGAAAGATACATGATAATAAAAAGGAGGAAAGTACCTGAGGGTGAGATCAAACCTGCACACTGCCATAACAACATACTGGAGTGAGAGAGATGGAAGTGTAAAATAAATCCAGTGAGGAGCAGGGGTGAGACGGGCACAATAAGGAAACACTGTATCAACATTCGTGGCCCCAGACCATTTAACATCTTACCAGAAGATATCAGAAACATGGTTGGAACTATTGTATTAGTCTTCAAGAGGAAACTGGACAAGTATTTTCACTAGCTTCCAGATCGACCAGGCTATGATGGATATGTGGGGCAACGAGCCATCAACAGCAACAGCCTGGTTGACCAGGCAAGCACCAGACAAGCCTGGCCCATGGCCGGGATCCGAGAGTAGAAAAACTCTGGAAGCTCATCAAATGTATAGTAAAGGTATTCTGGGCCGCTGGAGGGGGAGCCGCCCCCCGCCCATAGAAGGAATAAGATGCTCCCCAGAACTTATATATACGCACACCAAGTGCGTATACGCCAAGTGCGTATACTGGTCGTACGCTACAGGTGGTACTTCACAGGTCGTACTCTACAGGTGGTACCACATAAGCACATCACTGGTCGTACTACACAGGTCGTAACTCTCAGTCCCTCCAGCAGTTAAACATGGAACACTGGACTAAAATAAACAATCTACTTAACGTAGAGTTTGCTACAGCCGCAGTCCCCTCAAGGCAGGTTCCTTGACGCTGATGATGGGTTCTTGATCTAGGGAATTCTGTGCTCCAGTTCCCTAAATTAAGCCTGAATACCTTCCATCTCCCCCCCCACAGGCGCTGTATAATCCTACGGGCTTAGCGCTTCCCCACAATAATAATAATAATAGAGCCGCAGTTAACAGATCACCCTGTACCGCTAACTACCGTACCACACCTGTCATTACAACTAACGAGTCCAACAACAGCCACTAACAACAGTAGCCAAACCATCAAAATCATATAACCATTGTGTTTGAATACGTCGAAATTTATATAAATGTGGTCCCGGAATGTATATACACATCCGTAAAGATTATATAGCGTAGTTTATATGGAATATTTATATGATGTAACGGTGACTGACAGGTTTACAGATATGGCGAATTTACTCTCTGATCAGATATGAAGCAGTTGGTGGCTGTGGTTACAAGCAGGGGAAGGTGCAGGAGCAAGCAGGGGCAGAGCAGAGGAAGAGGTGCAAGAAGGGTCACAGGAGCAAGCAGAGGCAGACATGAGCAGGAGGATAGAGCCGAGAGAGAGAGAAAGCAATGATCACAGCATGGAAGAATGAGGAAGAAGCTAAGGGAGGAAGCATCACATGTCAACAGTCCAGAATAGCGGGACTAGGGAAGGCAGGGAAGGACTGAAGGAGGCTGAGAGGGAGGGTGGTTGGTTGGGGATGGAGAGATGAAGTGGTGGAGGCAGCAGGTGTGTGTGAATTAGGGGTCAGGGAAGGGGATCTTGTACCCTGGCAGCAGGGGTCAGGGAAGGGGATCTTGTACCCTGGCAGCAGGGGTCAGGGAAGGGGATCTTGTACCCTGGCAGCAGGGGTCAGGGAAGGGGATCTTGCACCCTGGCAGCAGGGGTCAGGGTAGGGGAGTCTATCAGGAGGTTATTCCGGGGATGAACGCCCCCGCGGCCCGGTCCACGAGCAGGCCTCCCTGTGGATCAGGGCCTGATCAACCAGGCTGTTACTGCTGGCCGCACGCAGTCCAACGTACGAACCACAGCCCGGCTGATCCGGCACTGACTTTAGGTATCTGCCCAGCTCTCTGCTGAAGGCAGCCAGGGGTTTATTGGTAATTCCCCTTATGCTTGGTGGGGGGCTGTTGAACAGTCTTGGGCCCCCGACACTTATGGTGTTTTCTCTTAGTGTACCAATGGCGCCCCTACTTTTTATTGGCGGCATTTTGCATCGCCTGCCCAGTCTTTTACTTTCGTAGGGAGTGATTTCTGTGTGCAGATTTGAGACCATTCCTTCCAGGATTTTCCAAGTGTAGATTATGATATATCTCTCTCCTGCGTTCCAACGAGTACAAGTCAAGTGCTTCCAAGCGTTCCCATTAGTTAAGGTGCTTGACAGAACTTATACGTGCAGTAAAGGATCTCTGTACACTCTCTAGATCTGCAATTTCACCTGCTTTGAATGGAGATGTTAATGTACAGCAGTATTCCAGCCTAGAGATCAGGAAGTATATATATATATATATATATATATATATATATATATATATATATATATATATATATATATATATATATATATATATATATATATATATATATATATACAAACATTGTGTCTACGTCCACAGCAGGATTCAAACCTGCCAACTCTGTATCAGAGCCCATAGTACTTTACCACTGAGCTAGACCCAAGATAAGTATGAGCATCCAGTCGGAGCCAGACGATGTTACCCCATACCCCCATGCACCATACCCCCAGGCACCATACCCCCAGGAACCATACCCCTGAGGCACCATACCCCCAGGCACCATACCCCCAGGAACCATACCCCAAGGAACCATACCCCCAGGCACCATACCCCCAGGCACCATACCCCCAGGCACCATACCCCCAGGCACCATACCCCCAGGAACCATACCCCCAGGCACCATACCCCCAGGAACCATACCCCCAGGCACCATACCCCCAGGAACCATACCCCCAGGAACCATACCCCCAGGCACCATACCCCCAGGCACCATACCCCCAGGCACCATACCCCCAGGAACCATACCCCCAGGCACCATACCCCCGGGCACCAAGGTCGTTTTGAAAGTTATTTCATTGAATCCTGCCACTTGCAGAGTTGGCAGGTTCGAGTCCTGCTGTGGACGTTCAGACAATGTTTGTAAATCATTTAGTTTGTTTGCGAGTTGTTAAGCATATATATATATATATATATATATATATATATATATATATATATATATATATATATATATATATATATATATATATATATACACACACAGAGAGAGAGAGAGAGTGGTACCACCTCTATAACTTTACTGGGGACCCTCATCCTCAGAGAAGACAATAAACGTACCTCAGGGAAAACTCAAGGTTCTCCCGGGACCTGTTTGAATATTTTTTACTCCTACCACCCCCTATATTTTATATTCTATGTGAACATTTATTAATAAACAAAATACATTTACAAAACACACAAACATGAATACAATGGTACAATATGTTAAAGATCATGAATTTCCTACAGCTCCTCCGAAGCCGGACGCGAGCCAAGTATGCAGCAAGCATTTCCCCTCTGGATGGCCACGCTAAGGCGCTGGAGCATATATATATATATACGTATATATATATGCCGACTGGATGAGGGATTCTCAAGGTTTAAATGCTCACTCACCCTAGACACACTTTCATTTTGTTTCTCTTTGCTTAGGAAGAATAAATAAACCAGGGAACGGGTGGTGTTCGAACCATGGCGAGTGAGTCGTAACACTGCAGGTCAATGCGTTAACCACCGGACCAGCTGGCTACATGATTAATCCAACTAGGCATATTTATATGACGGCTTTGAGGGGACTTGAGCTAGAGTCCGTCACAGTCACGCTGGCGGGAGATTCATTTATAAAAACTTGCATTTGTGGTCACAGTGGTGGCCCATGCTAACCTCCCTATGGTGTATATATATACCTAGATGTATGAAGCTTATTGCAGCCAGCTGGCCCAGTGGTTTACGCACTGGCCCGCAGTTTTCCCACTCACTCGCCATGGTTCAAACACCACCCGTTCCCTGCTTTGTTTGTAATCGCGTTATTACGATTTCGCGAGTTAAGAATAAATAATTATGTTAGTCAATTAAGGGTGCTCCCTCAAGGGATACCCAATCATCCCACCTAGGTTAATAACCCTCAGGGGATACCCAATTAACCAAACTGGGTTAACAGCCCTCAGAGGTTGACAACCTTAGCAATTACTCTCTGCAGTCTCGCGTGTAAGTTCATGTGAACATATGTGTTGGCGTGAGTGTATGTGCACGCAAGTGTCACGCCATACTAATGCGACATTTTGTGGCAACCTTTCGCTCTCCAGGAGCTTTGTCAAGCTTGACAATATCAGTGTCATACGAAAGCCTTTTTTGTCCTGAGCACTCTGCGAGTGTATACAAGTGTGTGTGTGTATGTGTGTGTGTGTGGCAGAGGTGTCATGTGTCATGCACATCACTCACCGCCTCCCAGCCCCATCACACACACACACACACACACACACACACACACACACACACACACACACACACACACTGGCATCACTCTCCTACACTTGAGGTTACTTGCTCCTTGAGTGCCGCTGCTTTCCACCAATTACGTGAAAAGTAAGGAGCATGTGTTCCTTGAGGGTGTGGATCAAGGCACAGGGGCCGTGATCAAGCCACGAGGGTAATGATCAAGGTGCAAGGGCCGTGATCAAGGCACCTGACTCATCTCCCTTGTTTCTGACACCTACCTGCATTCCAACCACCTGTTGACAACACCTACACTAACAGTCTACTACACTAACAATTTACTGCGCTACAAAGCTTCCATTAATACATAGGTACAAAATAAATATCAATGCAGAAGAAATGTGTATACTGCTGGTATACAAAAATGTGTATATCCTGGGCACCGTGGAGGCTGGTATGTTGCCATGTGCCCAGACAGTGATAGTCGCTGTTAGCTATGCTACTTCCAACCTCAAGTTTGTTGTTGTCACGGTGGTTTCAGTTCTCCTAGACATCTTGTTGCCGTCACCGTTAAGATAACATGACACCTTCAGCATACTGTTAAGGGTAGCAGGGATAAGGTAGCGATACCTTAACACACTGATATGTGGGTCGCATCCAGCAAGGTTAGGTTAGGTAAGATTCGTCAGGAACCAGGACAATTGTTTCCTGACGCGGGTCTTAGTCACATGATGACTCGCCGCTGGAGTTTTTGGTCATCTGACCGAGGCCTTCCACTAGCCTACCCGTCCACACCTTTAAAAATTAAAATTATTATTACTTTTATTCAGAAAGAAAATAAAATGCAATGTGTGAAAAACTCCAGACTTTCTTGTTTTCGGTTTACAGGGCCACTGAGAGCCTACGCCGTATCAATTCCTAACTTTGAGGTTTCTAGGGCTACCGAGAGCTTACGCCGTATGAAGACTAATTCCAGACCAGCTGGAAGACGATGCAGCAGCGTACTGGTCGCACACAGTGCCGAAGAGAACACACAGGTGCAGAGAAAGGCTTTATCGTAAGAAAATTTTGTTCTGACATGTGTGTTCCTATTGGAAGTATTCCCGTGTTGGGTCTGATTTATCTACACAATTCACGTGTTGAGCCCGAATTATCTTCACAATTCACGTGTTGGCTTTGATTTATCCACACCATGTGATTTATATATTGATGTATATAATGACATCAGCCGTTCAGTGGTGCCAGCACTATGGTGAGGACACGAGTGTCAGTACTATGGTGAGGACACGAGTGTCAGTACTATGGTGAGGACACGAGTGTCAGTACTATGGTGAGGACACGAGTGTCAGTACTATGGTGAGGACACGAGTGTCAGTACTATGACTAGAGCTTGAGTATCAGCACTATGACGAGGCTCTGATACCAGCACTATGGCTACTAACTCTACCTACCAGTTGCTGTCAAAGTTATCAAGTCACTGTTGTCGACAGCACGCCATTAACATCTTTCAAAGGGTCCTTGTCTCACTCCCTCACCTGTTACTGCCCCTGGGTGTCACCACTACAGCGGCACCGCCTCAAAGTAAATCTTAAATAACAAAAAAAAAAAAAAAGGGAACTTTACAAGAATGAGATATATCAGAAACACTGAGGAAAGCTGAGGATACTTTAACTAACAATGTATGTGGAAGTCTGTGAGATTTACCTGTCGTCTTGCGCGCTCAGACAAAGTGAAGAAACAGCAATTCCTGCCAGAGTGCAAAACATTTGTCGGGTTTCCTTTGCAAGCTCACATGACAGAAGAGTGGCTCACCCTCCCTCCCTTCCCTCTTCTCCCTCCCTCTATCCCCTCCCTCCCTCCCTCTCTCTCCTCTCTCCCTCCCTCCTGCACTTAATCTCCCTACACAACGTAAGACCTCATTACCCTCCATCAGTCTCCTACCTCATCTTCTTCCCATATCCCCCCCTCTCTCCCACCTTCTGCCTCCCCCCCACCTTCCTCCACATAGTCTCCACGGATCTAAAGTGTCGTTGGCTCCCACGATAAGCAACATTTAAATATACCAAGTGGTATAGCCGGATATACTCTAGTGTGAGAGTGAGTGTAGCAAGACTCCAGCTGGCACCCTCCCAACCCTGCTATATATACCCAGCATCTCACTGGAGGATTAACATGGCAACACTGGCAATAATACACCCACAACACAACCTCCCCGCACCCCCCTCACCCTCACTAGTAGTGTGCTGGCATCTGCATCACCTCCTCCAGCTATGTCAGCATGGGGAATACATCGCCTGTTGTCTCTGTAATAACTAAGACATTCAAGCACACGCACACACACACACACACACACACACACACACACACACACAGGCAGGATCCATACATAGCTTTAAGAAGAGATACGATAAAGCTCATGGAGCCGGAAAAGAGTGGACTAGTAGTGACCAGTGAAGAGGCGGGGCCAGGAGCTATGAGTCGATCCCTGTAACCACAACTAGGCGAGTACACACACACTTGTACAGTCACATCGGGAGGAAAACAACAGTCAAGGACCAGGCAATCAGGCTGAGGAAGGAAGGAGGGGAGATCACAAGAAACGACGGAGAAGTATGTGAGGAGCTCAACATGATATTCAAAGAAGTGTTCACGGAGGAGACAGAAGGTACTCCGGAAAGACGGAGAAGTGAGGTACACCATCAAGTGTTGGACACAATAGTGTCAGTGACATATATTGACCTGATAAAGATGAGAATGAGGTTTTTTTGAGACGTCGTCAGGTCACACATTAGGTCAAGTGGTTGAAATATCATGTATGCCAGCTTCTTTTTGTACTTTTGTAGCTTCTAGTATAATGTTGCACTGTGTTGGTGACGGTAATTAGCGAGGCTTCTGGTCACTGTTGGCGTCTAAGGTCACGTTCAGTGAGGACGAGTTGTGCCTTATTCAGACTCATCAAAGGTCCCGTGGAGTTCCTGTGGAGGACACTGGCGTCCTTTGAGGGGCACATAAGTACCCCTGTCTTCTAATAACATGTTCATTTCTCCAATGTGATCTACCTTCTCCATAATTATTATCACATTTGCTTTGTCTGTTTCGTAACGTCAAGTCTACGATCTGTCCTTGTGTTGTAGAGGTGTGAGTTTTGCTCACACCTCTACAACACAATTATCAAAGATTTGTCAAGTTATGCCATGAATTAAGGAAAGATCCTGGACTTCACCTTACGAAACAGACAAAACAAATGCGATAGTAATTATGAACAAGGTAGATTATAGTGGAAAAATGAACATGTTATTAGAAGACGAGGGAACTTACGTGCCTCTTATGGCGTCCCTGTTGCAGGTGCTTCTATGTTCACTTGGGCGGACTGATAGATTTCTGCCTGTTTTTCCTACATATTTCTTGGAACAGTGTTCACAGGGGATGGTGTAGACGCCTGCTGTGGCAGTCTGAGGTGTGGCACTTCACTCCGTAGCGAGGTCTTCGTTGAAGGATGTAATGATAGTGAAAATATTGACATTGCCTCTAGCAAGCATCTGGCGGGTGTTATACAAATAAAATAACTACAATAAACAATTCTTTAAACAATTTACAGTTGGTACAGAGAAGGTGATGTTACTAATATACTTTATAGAGAGTCCTTGGTTATGTAGAGCATCTCTGGCAGTCCTGGCAACACCACCACCACAGTAGCGCTACGAACTCTTTGTAGGATTGCTCCGTGGGGGGGATTTATTGAGGATAACTCGTGTTTTAAGTTTGCAGTCCTAGAGGAAGAAGGACGGAAACTGAAGAGGTGTGAAGACCTGTGTTATGTAAGTCACACTGTTGTTGCAGGAAACAACGTCTGGAGATGTGAACAGCTATCAACGAAGAAACCAGCAAGAACACCTCTTTAGTGAGAGTGTCATGGTGTTATTGTACACAGCAGCAACAGCAGCAGTAGCAGTAGCAGACAGCAGCAGTAGCAGACAGCAGCAGTAGCAGTAGCAGACAGCAGCAGTAGCAGTAGCAGACAGCAGCAGTAGCAGTAGCAGACAGCAGCAGTAGCAGTAGCAGACAGCAGCAGTAGCAGTAGCAGACAGCAGCAGTAGCAGTAGCAGACAGCAGCAGTAGCAGTAGCAGACAGCAGCAGTAGCAGTAGCAGACAGCAGCAGTAGCAGTAGCAGCAGCAGCAGCAGCAGCAGCAGCAGCAGTAGCAGTAGCAGCAGCAGCAGCAGCAGCAGCAGCAGCAGCAGCAGCAGCAGCAGCAGCAGCAGCAGTAGCAGTAGCAGCAGCAGCAGCAGTAGCAGTAGCAGCAGCAGCAGCAGCAGCAGCAGCAGCAGCAGCAGCAGCAGCAGCAGCAGTAGCAGCAGCAGCAGCAGCAGCAGCAGCAGCAGCAGCAGCAGCAGCAGCAGCAGCAGCAGCAGCAGCAGCAGCAGCAGCAGCAGCAGCAGCAGCAGCAGCAGCAGCAGCAGCAGCAGCAGCAGCAGCAGCAGCAGTAGTAGTAGCAGCAGCAGCAGCAGCAGCAGCAGCAGCAGCAGCAGCAGTAGCAGCAGCAGCAGCAGCAGCAGCAGCAGCAGCAGCAGCAGCAGCAGCAGCAGCAGCAGCAGCAGTAGCAGCAGTAGCAGCAGCAGCAGCAGCAGCAGCAGCAGCAGCAGCAGCAGCAGCAGCAGCAGCAGCAGCAGCAGCAGCAGCAGCAGCAGCAGCAGCAGCAGCAGCAGCAGTAGCAGCAGCAGCAGCAGTAGCAGCAGCAGCAGCAGCAGCAGCAGCAGCAGCAGCAGCAGCAGCAGCAGTAGCAGCAGCAGCAGCAGCAGCAGCAGCAGCAGCAGCAGCAGCAGCAGCAGCAGCAGCAGCAGCAGTAGCAGCAGCAGCAGCAGCAGCAGCAGCAGCAGTAGCAGCAGCAGCAGCAGCAGCAGCAGCAGCAGCAGCAGCAGCAGCAGCAGCAGCAGCAGCAGCAGCAGCAGCAGCAGCAGCAGCAGCAGCAGCAGCAGCAGCAGCAGCAGCAGCAGCAGCAGCAGCAGCAGCAGCAGCAGCAGCAGCAGCAGCAGCAGCAGCAGCAGCAGCAGCAGCAGCAGCAGCAGCAGCAGCAGCAGCAGCAGCAGCAGCAGCAGCAGCAGCAGCAGCAGCAGCAGCAGCAGCAGCAGCAGCAGCAGCAGCAGCAGCAGCAGCAGCAGCAGCAGCAGCAGCAGCAGCAGCAGCAGCAGCAGTAGCAGCAGCAGCAGCAGCAGCAGCAGCAGCAGCAGTAGCAGCAGCAGCAGCAGCAGCAGCAGCAGCAGCAGCAGCAGCAGCAGCAGCAGCAGCAGCAGCAGCAGCAGCAGCAGCAGCAGCAGCAGCAGCAGCAGCAGCAGCAGCAGCAGCAGCAGCAGCAGCAGCAGCAGCAGCAGCAGCAGCAGCAGCAGCAGCAGCAGCAGCAGCAGCAGCAGCAGTAGCAGCAGCAGCAGCAGCAGCAGCAGCAGCAGCAGCAGCAGCAGCAGCAGCAGCAGCAGCAGCAGCAGCAGCAGCAGCAGCAGCAGCAGCAGCAGCAGCAGCAGCAGCAGCAGCAGCAGCAGCAGCAGCAGCAGCAGCAGCAGCAGCAGCAGCAGCAGCAGCAGCAGCAGCAGCAGCAGCAGCAGCAGCAGCAGCAGCAGCAGTAGCAGCAGCAGCAGCAGCAGCAGCAGCAGCAGCAGCAGCAGCAGCAGCAGCAGCAGCAGCAGCAGCAGCAGCAGCAGCAGCAGCAGCAGCAGCAGCAGCAGCAGCAGCAGCAGGAGCAGGAGCAGCAGCAGGAGCAGCAGCAGCAACAGCAGCAGCAGCAGCAGCAGCAGCAGCAGCAGCAGCAGCAGCAGCAGCAGCAGCAGCAGCAGCAGCAGCAGCAGCAGCAGCAGCAGCAGCAGCAGCAGCAGCAGCAGCAGCAGCAGCAGCAGCAGCAGCAGCAGCAGCAGCAGCAGCAGCAGCAGCAGCAGCAGCAGCAGCAGCAGCAGCAGCAGCAGCAGCAGCAGCAGCAGCAGCAGCAGCAGCAGCAGCAGCAGCAGCAGCAGCAGCAGCAGCAGCAGCAGCAGCAGCAGCAGCAGCAGCAGCAGCAGCAGCAGCAGCAGCAGCAGCAGCAGCAGCAGCAGCAGCAGCAGCAGCAGCAGCAGCAGCAGCAGCAGCAGCAGCAGCAGCAGCAGCAGCAGCAGCAGCAGCAGCAGCAGCAGCAGCAGCAGCAGCAGCAGCAGCAGCAGCAGCAGCAGCAGCAGCAGCAGCAGCAGCAGCAGCAGCAGCAGCAGCAGCAGCAGCAGCAGCAGCAGCAGCAGCAGCAGCAGCAGCAGCAGCAGCAGCAGCAGCAGCAGCAGCAGCAGCAGCAGCAGCAGCAGCAGCAGCAGCAGCAGCAGCAGCAGCAGCAGCAGCAGCAGCAGCAGCAGCAGCAGCAGCAGCAGCAGCAGCAGCAGCAGCAGCAGCAGCAGCAGCAGCAGCAGCAGCAGCAGCAGCAGCAGCAGCAGCAGCAGCAGCAGCAGCAGCAGCAGCAGCAGCAGCAGCAGCAGCAGCAGCAGCAGCAGCAGCAGCAGCAGCAGCAGCAGCAGCAGCAGCAGCAGCAGCAGCAGCAGCAGCAGCAGCAGCAGCAGCAGCAGCAGCAGCAGCAGCAGCAGCAGCAGCAGCAGCAGCAGCAGCAGCAGCAGCAGCAGCAGCAGCAGCAGCAGCAGCAGCAGCAGCAGCAGCAGCAGCAGCAGCAGCAGCAGCAGCAGCAGCAGCAGCAGCAGCAGCAGCAGCAGCAGCAGCAGCAGCAGCAGCAGCAGCAGCAGCAGCAGCAGCAGCAGCAGCAGCAGCAGCAGCAGCAGCAGCAGCAGCAGCAGCAGCAGCAGCAGCAGCAGCAGTAGCAGCAGCAGCAGCAGCAGCAGCAGCAGCAGCAGCAGCAGCAGCAGCAGCAGCAGCAGCAGTAGCAGCAGCAGCAGCAGCAGCAGCAGCAGCAGCAGCAGCAGCAGCAGCAGCAGCAGCAGCAGCAGCAGCAGCAGCAGCAGCAGCAGCAGCAGCAGCAGCAGCAGCAGCAGCAGCAGCAGCAGCAGAAGCAGCAGCAGCAGCAGCAGCAGCAGCAGCAGCAGCAGCAGCAGCAGCAGCAGCAGCAGCAGCAGCAGCAGCAGCAGCAGCAGCAGCAGCAGCAGCAGCAGCAGCAGCAGCAGCAGCAGCAGCAGCAGCAGCAGCAGCAGCAGCAGCAGCAGCAGCAGCAGCAGCAGCAGCAGCAGCAGCAGCAGCAGCAGCAGCAGCAGCAGCAGCAGCAGCAGCAGCAGCAGCAGCAGCAGCAGCAGCAGCAGCAGCAGCAGCAGCAGCAGCAGCAGCAGCAGCAGCAGCAGCAGCAGCAGCAGCAGCAGCAGCAGCAGCAGCAGCAGCAGCAGCAGCAGCAGCAGCAGTAGCAGCAGCAGCAGCAGCAGCAGCAGCAGCAGCAGCAGCAGCAGCAGCAGCAGCAGCAGCAGCAGCAGCAGCAGCAGCAGCAGCAGCAGCAGCAGCAGCAGCAGCAGCAGCAGCAGCAGCAGCAGCAGCAGCAGCAGCAGCAGCAGCAGTAGCAGCAGTAGCAGCAGCAGCAGCAGCAGCAGCAGCAGCAGCAGCAGCAGCAGCAGCA